>NC_134897.1:38787631-38807631 GCF_041734735.1 Babylonia areolata
GAACACAGTGTTGTTGGTAACTGTTTGCTACACAGTGATATTTTTGAGATGATGAAGGTTGATAACGGAGATGTTTGTATGTCCAGAAATAAAACTGTTTTTGATGACGAATATGTAAATGGTGATAGATCTGATATGGACATCAACAAGGAATATGAGAAAGTTATAAAGTCTGAATGTGAAGATGTAAATGATCCTGATGGTGTCTGTGAGAACTTGAATAGATTAAACAGTGAGGGTGATTGTGTGAGTGAGAATGATTATGACTGTGTGGGTGATGGCTGTGACTGTATGATGATGATGGATGGAATACATGATAATGAAGATAAGTACACTGATTTACAACTGGATAGTAAAATGGGTTGCTTTAATTTAGATAAGAATGTTGTTCGTGAGAATGAATGCGTTGAAGAACATGATCATAAATGGATGAGCGATTCAAGAGAAGCTAATGTGGGAAGTTTAGTTACATTTGTAAATACAATTTCATTTCTCCATTGGAATATTTGTGGATTACTACCTAAGTTGGGTGACTCAAGTTTTGTTCAGTATGTTTCTTTGTTTGATTTTGTATGTCTTGTAGAAACATTTGTTGAAAAATTTGAATCTTCTATTTTTAAAAACCATAAGTTGTATGTAAAACCAGCGGTCAAGATAACACAACAGGGGAGGTGCTCAGGTGGATTAATTTGTCTTGTAAGGAAAACCTTACTTCCTTATGTGCAGTATATTGATTGTGACAGCAAATATTGTATGACATTTATGTTGGATAAAAGTTTCTTTGGCTTCTGTAAAAATGTTTTACTTGTCTGTGCATATGTTCCTCCAGAAAATGCACCGTATTATAATATTTGTGATTTTGATAATGGAATTGAAATGTTGGAAGAGTGCGTATTGGAAAAACTGTTATGTTCAGATGATGTTGATTTGTTATTATGTGGTGATTTGAATGCAAGAACTTCTGATGTATCCCCTGAAATTTTACATGAAGGTGAATTATATGTTTGTCATAAAAAGGCCAGTAGTGTGATAAACAGACATTCTGAAGACAAGGTATTAAATTCATATGGAAAAAAATTACTTAATATGTGCACTGTATTTGGACTGACCATTCTCAACGGCGTATGTAATGGTGACCTAGAAGGTCGTTTCACATACGTTTCTGATTTAGGCACAAGTGTGAATGATTATTTTTTAGCGTCTGTAAATCTTTTTGATTCGTCATCTCAGAATGTAAAATTACAGGTATTAGAAAGAATTGAATCTGACCACTTACCCATTGTATTATATATTGAGAAACACTCCACAAGGCAATGTGATATGAATTCTGATTGTGATATGAATCAGTCCATTATTAAATATTGTTGGAATGATATATATGCAGAATATTTTTCTTTTTCTATGGAGTCACAGGAAATAAAAGAAAAGTTGCAGTCAGCAGAAGATCTTATTCACGTTGATATAAATAGAGCATTAGACAAGTTTAATCAGACTGTTAAAGAACAAGCAGAATACATGAAAAAACGTATATTTATAAATAAAAAAGCAGCTGACAGAAATTGGTTTGATCATGAATGTAAAATGGAGAAACGCCGGGTACGCAGACTGTTGAGGATATGTAGAAGAACATTAGATAAAGAAGATCGCATTTTGTTTTGTATTGCTAGACGTGAATATAAAAATTTAAATAAGAGAAAAAAGAAAGAATATAATAACTCATTAGTAAACAAACTTATAGATTCTGTTAAAAGTCAAAAGGAATTTTGGGACACAGTACAAAAGATCTCAAAAAAGAAAGTACAACCTTTAAATGATATTTCTATTCAAGAATGGTTCGAACATTTCAAAAAAGTGTTAGAAAATGAAGATGGTGACGAGGGGGAAGTAACTGAAAACATGAATATAGTAAATGTAGGGGATAATTATACACTAGATAGACCTATATCTCACGAAGAAGTCTTATTAGTGATTAGAAGATTAAAAAATGGTAAATCTGCTGGCCCTGATGGACTGATTGGTGAATTTTTCAAACATTCTGGTGAGACGACTGTTAGTTTCCTGGTGAAGCTGTTTAATTATTTGTTTGATAATGGAATCTATCCAAGCAATTGGACAGAATCAATAATTATGCCATTGTTTAAGAAAGGTGATATTAACAATGTAAACAACTATAGAGGCATTTCTTTAAGTGATATTAGTAGTAAGTTATACAGTTCCATTATTAACAATAGACTACAAGAATGGATAACACAGAATAACATAATTGGAGAATATCAAGCTGGTTTTAAAAAAGGCTATTCAACTATTGACCATATATTTACTTTAATGGCCGCAATACAAAAACAGTTTGCAAATAATAGAAAATTGTATGTTGCTTTTGTTGACTTTGAAAAGGCTTTCGATTCTATTTCTAGAAAACTTTTATGGCCTGTTTTGTTGAAAAATGGAATCAGTGGTAAGCTGTATCTTTGTGTGAAAAGTATGTATAATGAAGTGAAAGCGAGAGTGAGATCGGGGGCAAAATTATCAGATTGTGTGAATTGTATTCGTGGGGTTAAGCAAGGGGATGTCTGTAGCCCTGTCTTGTTTTCACTTTTTATTAATGAACTAGCGTTAGAAATTATGCAAAATGGTCAACATGGTGTTACTTTTGATTTGATTGAACTGTTTGTTTTACTTTTTGCTGACGACATGATTTTGCTGTCTATAACAACAGTTGGTTTACAGCGACAACTTAACAGTTTATACACTGCTGCAACTAATTTACAGCTAAAGGTAAATATGGATAAAACAAATATTGTTGTTTTTCGTAAGGGAGGGTATTTGGCAAGAAATGAAAGATGGTCATATGGAAGTGAAAGAATAACTGTCGTAAACGCATATAAATATCTTGGGATTTATTTTTCAACAAGACTTAGTTTCAACTTTGCATGTCAAGACATTGCGAATAAAGCAAAAAAAGCAGTTATTTTGATTCTTCATATTTTGTATAAAGTAGACTGTAGTTCTTTTAGTGTATTTGTTAGATTATTTGATTCGCAAGTTCAGCCAATATTACAGTATGGAGCAGAAATCTGGGGACTGGAAAATAGGATAGTAACAGAAAAAGTGCACTTGTTTGCATTGAAACGTTTTCTTAATGTAGACAATCGAACTCCAAATGATCTTGTTTATGGCGAACTGGGGAGATACCCTATTTATCTAAATTCTTATATAAAATGTATTAAATATTGGCTAAAGTTGACTAGAATGAATGAAAACAGATATCCATTTAAAGCATATAAAATGTTATATAGTTTGGATAATAATGGTAAGAAGACTTGGGCAACGAGTGTTCGTCAGTGTTTAAATACATATGGCTTTGCATTTGTATGGGATAATCAAGGGGTGGAAGATATTGCAGGTTTCTTAAAGTGTTTCAGACAACGTATTATTGATTGCAGGTGGCAAGACTGGCATGATCATATACAAACTAGTGATAGATTCGCACAGTTTAGACTTTTTAAAACATCACATGTGATTGAGCCATACATTGAGTTAGGACTGAACAGATATATAAAATGTACACTGACAAAATTTAGATTTGGTATTTCTAGTATTGCTTCTCATAGTTTTAGGTATAGCATTCTAAATGAACCCAGGTATACATGCCGATTATGCAGTTCGGGTAAAGAAGATGAATTGCATTTTTTGTTATGTTGCCCTGCTTTGTGTGACCTTGGACAAAAACTTATTCAACCGAAATATTATAGAGATCCGTCTAATTTTAGGTTCAGTTTACTCATGTCTTCAAGACAGGAATGTACTCTGCATAACTTGGCCATATATATATATGAAGGATTGAAGAGACTAAGTACAGTTATCTCGTGAATGTTGTTGAATATTTGTGTTGACTATTTTGGGTGATATGGTTGATATTGTGCTAACAATTTTTGGTTGATTTGAATTGTCTATTTACTGTCATGTCATTTTGTAATTATTATTTATCAATGATTCCCCCTTCAGTAAGGGGCTCTGGCCTTATCTGAATAAAACATTCGTTCGTTCGTTCGTTCGTTCGTTCGTTCTCTCTCTCCACCCTTCATTTGCATTGATTGGTAGCAGCTGCTTCTGTTTGTTAGATGGGCTGTAGTCTTGTGTGTGTGTGTGTGTGTGTGTGTGTGTGTGTGTGTGTGTGTGTGTGAGCGTGTGTGTGTGTGTGTGTGTGTGTGTGTGTGTGTGTGTGAGCGTGTGTGTGTGTGTCTGTGTCAGAGAGAGAGATAGAGAATGTGTGTGTGTGTGTGTGTGTGTATGCGCGCGCGCGTGTGAGCGTGTATGTGTGTGTGTGTGTGTGTGTGTGTGTGTGAGCGTGTGTGTGTGTGTCTGTGTCAGAGAGAGAGATAGAGAATGTGTGTGTGTGTGTGTGTGTGTGTGTGTGAGATAGAGAATGGATGTGTGTGTGTGGGGGGGGGGGGCACATGTGTGTGTGTGTGTGTGCGTGTGTGTGTTTGATAGAGAATGTGTGTGTGTGTGTGTGTGTGTGTGTGTGTGTGTGTGTGTGTGTGTGTGTGTGTGTGATGGAAAGAGAAACACAGGCAACCAGAACTAAATGGAGAGAAAGAAAGTGAATGGGAATTGGCAGAGAGGTGGATTGGGGAAGCGGGGAACGAGCGAACGAATAAACGAACAAACGAATGAATGAATGAATGAATGGATCTTAGTTTTCCAACTAAGGAGATATTAGCGCCTGGTCGACATATCTATATATATTATCTGCCGTTATTTTCACACACACACACACACACACACACACACACACACACACACACACACACACACACACACACAAACAAACAAACAAACAAACGAACAAACAGCGGAGAGCGAGCGAGCGAGCGAGCGAGTGAGAGAGAGAGAGAGATTGACAGAGAGACTGACAGAGAGACAGACTGAATACTCAGACAGACACAACAAGCCAGTGATCCAGACAGCCAGACAATGGGAAGAAGAACCCAACAGCACACAGTCCTGCGTCCAGCTGAATGGCAAGTTTCACGTGAGTGATCAAAGGAGATCATCACAAGACACCTGGTGAGTTGTTGTTCCTGGTCAGTGTTGATCTGATGGAAATGGATGGTAGCAGCAAGTCAACCATGACAAGAACTCCGGAGAAAGGGAGGGGAGAGAGAGAGGGAGAGAGAGAGACGGAGACAGAGATGGTTCATTCATTTTTGGCCAAGGCCCTTCATGAAAGGGAATGTGAACAGATAAACAATGTAAATCAGTTGTGAACATGGAAACAAAACACATAGAAAAAGAAAAATAAGCAAAAGAAAATAATTAAAAAAACACCAACAACACCAAACAAAAAAACAAAAAACAAAAAAACAAGCAAAAAACAAAACAAAACACAACAAAACAATGCAACAACGGATATATCGTGAGCATTAAGAAATGACAATTTCTCGATATCCAAAGGCTTTGTATGATGCATACAAAGACAGATTTTGCACAACATGGGGTCAACACAATGAAGTCAGTTTGAAGAGACAAGGTTGACGATAATATCTGGGTCGAATTAATGTTTCTCTAATCTATGTCAGTGCTTCACAACTAAGAACAAAATGCACTTCATCTTCTTTCCAATGATTACATGTAAAGCATTTCAAATAGGAATCTTTTACCTTGTCGTATTATAAACTAGTTTACAGCCAAATCTGAAATACCCAGTCTATACCGAATTGTGATACTTTTTATGTGTTGATCCAAAATCAGAAATAATTATGGTTTCATAAAAATGTGGGACGCAAAAATGTATATTTCTTTCCTTTTTTTTCTTCTTCTTCTTCTTCTTCTTTTTTTTTAAGAAAATAAAAATAGAATCTTCCACTATCAGAAATACACGGATTCTATTCCTGCCATCTGGAATCAATCAAATGTTGTCTAAAAGCTTTTATAAAACATACATCACACCCTTAACGTTGATATTGCCACACATGCCCAAAACTATGTTTAAACAGAGGCGCACATTTGAATCCCATTTATTTTTACCCTTACTATCCAGTTCATATAACATTTGGTAAGCTTTGTACGGCAGTCTTAAACATTCGATTTGTAATATTCTCAATCAGTAGCGAACACAACTGATTGAAGAGTTAACAGCGATTGGATATCGAGTAGTTTCGCCGTATACAAAATCATTTGGTGTTCGTCTTTCTACTCCTAAGTATTGTTTTATTGCAAATAAGTGAAGAGGTTCATATTGAACAACAGCTTTGTCCAACCCCCAAGACGAAAGTTGATAACAAGAATATTAGAGAGAGAGAGAGAGGGAGGGGTGGTGGTGGAGTGGAAGGCAGAGTGGGGCAATACATTGGCACAGAGAGAGAGAGGGAACGAACGAACGAACGAAATTTTATTTTACGAAGGTAAAGGAGTAAGCACAAAGTACTTTTTTACATCCAGCCCTCTGGGCATAAATAATAATTGGAAAAAAAGCAACAAAGTAAAAAAAAAAAATTTAAAAAAAGCGAGAGTCAATTCACAATATCAGAGAGAGAGAGAGGAAGAGAGCGAGAGAGAGATAGACAGACAGACAGAGACAGTGACAGAGAGAGAGATAGAGAGTGAGGGGGTAGAAATAGACAGAGATACAGAGAGAAACAGAAAGAGAAAAAAAGCAAGCCAGACTGGCAGACAGACACAGACAGACAGACACAGACAGACACAGACAGACACAGACAGAGACAGACAGACACAGACACAGACAGACACAGACAGACAGACACAGACAGACAGAGACAGACAGACACAGACAGACACAGACAGAGACAGACAGACACAGACAGACAGACACAGACAGACAGACACAGACAGACACAGACAGACACAGACAGAGACAGACAGACAGACACAGACAGACACAGACAGACACAGACAGACAGACACAGACAGACACAGACACAGACAGACACAGACAGACACAGACAGACAGAGACAGACAGACACAGACAGACACAGACACAGACAGACACAGACAGACACAGACAGACAGAGACAGACAGACACAGACAGACAGAGACAGACAGACACAGACAGACACAGACAAAGACAGCCAGACAGAGACAGACACAGACAGCCAGACACAGACAGACACAGCCAGAGACAGACAGACACAGACAGACACAGACAGAGACAGACAGACAGAGACAGACAGACAGACAGACACAGCCAGACACAGACAGACACAGCCAGAGACAGACAGACAGAGACAGACACAGCCAGACACAGCCAGAGACAGACAGACACAGACAGACACAGACAGACAGACAGACAGACAGACAGACAGACACAGCCAGACACAGACAGACACAGCCAGAGACAGACAGACACAGCCAGACACAGACAGACAGAGACAGACAGACACAGACAGACAGAGACAGACAGACACAGACAGACAGAGACAGACAGACACAGACAGACAAAGGCACACACAGACAGAGACCATACAATGAATGATTTGCGTGCAAACTTCCAGTTACCGACTGTCTCTTTGGCATGCAGGAGCGACCGTAAGAACGGGAAGACAACAAGACCAGAACAAAAAATACAAAACAAACAAACAAAAAAACAACAACAAAAAACAAAAAAACACACACACAGACAAAAAACCCTAAAGAATAGAAAATAAGGAGAAGAAAGACAGAAAAAAAAAAACCCCAAAAACCCAACATAACAAGAACAGAGAAAGACACCAAAAAACAAAGGGAGGGAAATGTGAAGACAGGTCATTTCAGGACACCTGGGGCACGTGTCGTTGTTGGTTAGTTGTCGCCCCTCTCTGTCGGTCTGTGCTGCAGTGCTGTTGTGGAATCAGTCGTGACAAGGGCTCATTAGCGCCCACTTCCTGTTCTGACAGTCCCAGTAACGTCTGTTTTTAAGTAAAAAAAAAAAAAAGAAGAAGAAAAAAATGAACTAAACAAATACATAAATAAATAGGTTAAAATAACAGTAATACTGAAAATAATAATGATAAGAAGAAGAAGAAGTTTACTGTTGGCCTTTACATTGATAAAAGGCGTCCGCTGTGTTGGTGTTGGTGTTGGTGTTGTTGTTTTGTTTGTGAGTGTGTGTGTGTGTGTGTGTGTGTGTGTGTGTGTGTGTGTGTGTGTGAGTGTGTGTGTGTGTGTGTGTGTGTGTGTGTGTCTGTGTGTGTGTGTGTGTGTGTGTGTGTGTCTCTGTGTGTGTGTGTGTGTGTGTGTGTGTGTGTGTCTGTGTGTGTGTGTGTGTGTGTCTGTGTGTGTGTGTGTGTCTGTGTGTGTGTGTGTGTGTGTGTGTGTGTGTCTGTGTGTGTGTGTGTGTGTGTGTGTGTGTGTCTGTGTGTGTGTGTGTGTGTGTGTGTGTGTGTGTGTGTGTGTGTGTGTGTGTGTGTGTGTGTGTGTGTGTGTGTGTGTGTGTGTGTGTGTGTGTGTGTGTGTAAGAGAGAGAGAGAGGCGGAAGTAAACGTCAAACACCTACAGCCACAGTTACAATCACGAATGTTTCAGATACACAAAGGATCTTAAAAAAATCAAATGAAAACTGATTTACAAAATAAAAAAAAATATTAAAAAAACCCACAAATAATGAAATATTTTTCTACTGCTTCATATTTCACGAAAACAGTTATACTATTCCCATTCTATAAAACAGTTCTCTCTCTTGTCCCAGCTCCGATTTCAGTACACACATGACAACGCTTCAAAGATTAAGACATCTCCTGTCATGTGAGCCTCACCAGCCTCCTATCATTCACTTTTTCAGTACAAAAATAACAACACTTTAAGGACAGTGACTTACTTTTCCAAAGAGCTGAGGTGCAACAAGGCAAGAAACAAAGAGAACATCACCGTGAACAAAGCAATGACTGTCTCTTCCCTCAGTAGTGCATGATGAAGTTGTGTTTGTAACAGGTCCTTTTTTATGAAGTTTGCACAGATTCTGTCTGACAAAAACCTTTAAATTTGATCATCAGAGGCTGATGAAACAGGAATATTTGCAAAAGTGGATGCCGTCAGTATCTTTTATTTTACTGTCTTTTAAATTAGTTCATTTTATTTCCAGGGGTACAGAAACCACTTATATCAGTTCTACAGAACACATTTTTAGCTGCATTGTTTTCGTACTTTTCTCTATCGCATTTCCTTGTAAGAATATATTTGCTCTTTATTTCAGATCTGTAAGTATCTAATGCTGCTGAAAAGTGTTTTGAATATCACTTAAGCCGTGACCCGTATTGGACGGGTATACAGCCTTGGTCCCGTATTCCTTTACCAAGAGATGAGAGAGAGAGAGGGAGAGGGAGAAAGACAGATAGACAGAGACATAGACAGACAGAGGGCCAGGCAGACAGACAACACAGACAGAAAGACCGGATGCATACACACTGGCCGACAAACAGAGACAGACAAAGACAGAGTGGCATACAGACTGGCAGAGACTGAAACTGAAACTGAAACTGGCAGAGAGACAGACAATGAAACAGGAGACAGACAGAGAGATCGACAGACGGAAACTGAAACTGGCAGAGAGACAGACAATGAAACAGGAGACAGACAGAGAGATCGACAGACATATCCATCTCTTAACCCATCCACCCAACATCCACACACACACACACACACACACACACGGAGAGAACTTGCGTGCAGGCTCCCACTGAAAGTGTGCGGCCATCGCGGTCGGCGTGTGGAGGTGCTGCGTCTGAAAAAAGGAACACAGCAGAACAAAAGAAGGAGAAAAGGTCAAGGGAGTTCATTTCCGGTCAGCTGGAGACTGGTCCCTGGCGGTCAGTGTGTCGTTTTTGTTGCTGCAGCCGCGGGTCACGCTGGTTAGCCAATGGGGTCTCTCGTTAGTGCCCTCTTTCTGTTCGGACCCTTCGTGAGACGTCCGCTCTTTTGTTTCTTTCTTTCTCACATTAACTCACTCAGTACGGCCAGTCCTCTCTTCTCCTCTACACAGACCCCTCGGATGTCCAGTGGGTGTCTGAATGACCCAACCTTTAGCTTCCGTCGTCAGAACTGTGGTATTCTTTGTCAACATTCACCTCTTCAGTCTAAGAGCGTTCCGCTTGCAATATTTAGATGATGGTAATTGGGATGAAACGCTGTTAACGTCGTCTCTTTCGCCGTTCGTATGGAGAGAGTTAATTATTTGTTTCTCTCTTACTTTTCTCTCTCACTCTATCTTTCTTTGTCTCTTTCTCTTTTTTTCATTAATTCTTTCTTTCTCTCTTTCTTTGTCTCTCTCACTCTTTTTTTTTTCATTAATTCTTTCTTTTCTCTTTCTTGTATTCTGTCTTTCTGTCTTTTTTTCTCTAATTCTTTCTTTCTTTTCTTCGTTCGTTCATTCGTGTTAGTTAGTTAGTTAGTTAGTTAGTTATTATTATTACTATTATTTTATTATTATTATTTTCATTACTACTACCTTTATATATATATATATATATATATATATATATCATAATTATTATTTATTTATTTATTTATGTAAGCTTATCTCTTTCTCTCTTTTTTTTTTTTTTTTTTTTTTTTCCTCAAGGCCTGACTAAGCGCGTTGGGTTACGCTGCTGGTCAGGCATCTGCTTGGCAGATGTGGTGTAGCGTATATGGATTTGTCCGAACGCAGTGACGCCTCCTTGAGCTACTGAAACTGAAACTGAAACTGTCTTCTTCTCTGTCTCTGTGCCTGGGTGTCTCTCTCTTACTCGCTCGCTAGATCTCATGCTCTATCCCTCTCTCACTCTCTTGTTGTTTTATCATCATTTTATTACTCTTTGCTTTTGTTGTTACCACTGATGGAAGGTAGTTCTGTCCTGTTCTGCTCTGTGCGCGTGTGTCTCACTTCCTTTCCATCCTGCTTTCTCTTTGGCTGGGCACTCTATGGTTGAAGATGAGTATCAAACGTCACAAGAAACGTCGTCTATAGCATCATTCATAGCATTAAATGTGCTTGAACGTTACTGACAAATTGACAGAGAGAGAGAGAGAGAGAGAGAGAGAGAGAGATGACACTACAGCGAAATGTTTTAACGTTGGTTCACTGCACTATAAGAAAAGAAGTCAGAATTATTTGCCTTTGACCTTCTTCTGCGTTCACTCGTATGCACACGAGTGGGCTTTTACGTGTATGACCGTTTTTTACCCCGCCATGTAGGCAGCCATACTCCGTTTTCGGGGGTGTGCATGCTGGGTATGTTCTTGTTTCCATAACCCACCGAACACTGACATGGATTACAGGATCTTTAACGTGCGTATTTGATCTTCTGCTTGCATATACACACAAAGGGGGTTCAGGCACTAGCAGGTCTGCACATATGTTGACCTGGGAGATCGTAAAAATCTCCACCCTTTACCCACCAGGCGCCGTCACCGTGATTCGAACCCGGGACCCTCAGATTGACAGTCCAACGCTTTAACCACTCGGCTATTGCGCCCGTCACCTTTGACCAACGACTTGTTATTATTAACAACTAACATGCTGAAAGAAATGTCATCACGAAAACGTTAATGACCTGTTAGTGCAGATCAGGTCAAGCGCTATCACAGAGATAGAAACCCATGAAATGTTTTTTTTTATGGACAGCCTTCCGAAGATGAGAAAAAGGGCAATGTTCTCATCGTCATATCTTATATTACCGAAGTACCCTTGATAAGGGCTGAGTAAGGCGGGCGCAACAGCCGAGTAGTTAAAGCGTTGGACCCTCAATCTGAGGGTCCCGGGTTCGAATCACGGTGACGGCGCCTGGTGGGTAACGGGTGGAATTTTTTACGATCTCCCAGGTCAACATGTGCAGACCTGCTAGTGCCTGAACCCCGTTCGTGTGTATACGCAAGTAGAAGTTCAAATACGCACGTTAAAGATCCTGTAATCCATGTCAGCGTTCGGTGGGTTATGGAAACAAGAACATACCCAGCATGCACACCCACGAAAGCGGAGTATGGCTGCCTACATGGCGGGGTAAAAACGGTCATACACGTAAAAGCCCACTCGTGTAAATACGAGTGAACGTGGGAGTTGCAGCCTACGAACGCAGAAACGCAGAAGAAGAAGAATATACGGGCTGAGTGAAATGTGTGCAAGGTAACGTATGTTTATGGATACGAATGCATTTCTACATTTTCGCCGTATTTCATGTCTTCTTTTTTTTCTTTTTTTTTCTTTTTTAAAGAAACCAAATGTGAAAACACTCGAAGAATCGTTGGTGCTTAGCGACTTTCACGCACAGAAAATCTGTACAAACGAACATACCTGTGCCGCTGATTATTCATCTATCAATTTATTCATCTATTTAATTATTCATTTGTTTATCTATTCATTTTCTGTTTATTTATTTATCTATTTATCTATTCGTTTATTCGTCTTTGGAGATTTTTATTTTCGAGAAGACGGAAAGGAAGCAAATACCTGAGACTAATGCAGGAGTCACACTCTCCAATTTTTTCCCTTTTTTATTCAGTCTTTTTCGCTGTTATGATGCTTCCATAATTCACCAGCTACTATGAATGCCATACAGCACCCCAAATTGGACAGACAGTCAACCGGATACCTGTGGGCAAAGGGCAGGTATTAGTGCGTCTTGCTATAGTACCGTCTTACACCAAATGTAAAAAAAAAAAAAAAAAAAAAAAAAAAAAATTCCAACAATTCCAATGTCTGTTTCAGAAATGATAAAAGCTTCTGTTCTAATGCGTACAAATCAGCAGGCAGCAACTTAATCAATCCGAAACAACCAACCAGCAACACTGTGTACACGAAAAACTGGATGAACGGAACGAAAGAAACAAAAATCAAATTAAAATAAGATTTTAAAAATGAGAAAGAAGATGGCAAGGGAGAGAGGGAGACAGAGAGGTGCAGAGGGATAGAGACAGAGAGAGAGACAGAGAAAGAGAGTGAGAGACAGAGAGAGACAGAGACAGAGAGTAAGAGAGAAAACGACAGACTGACAGAGACACACACACACACACACACACACAGAGAATGAATGAATGAATCGGGCTTGTTTTCTTTTTCCAACGGTGAAAATACAGAGACATAAAAATAGAGAGACAGAGAAATAGAGAGACACAGAGAGAGAGAGATGAAGATGGATAGAGACAGAGAGAGACAGAGAAAGAGAGTAAGAGAGAGAAAGACAGACTGACAGACACACACACACACACACACACACACACACAAAATGAATGAATGAATGAATCGGGTTGTTTTTTTTTCCAACGGTGAAAATATTACCACTTTGGCCGACTTAAACATCTGCCGTTGTTCTAAGAGACACACAAACATATACGCATATAAATGTTGTTATACTTAATGCATGAGAGAGAGAGAGAGAGAGACAGAGAGACAGAGAGAGAGAGAGAGAGAGACAGAGAGACAGAGAGAGACAGAGAGACAGAGAGAGACAGAGAGAGAGATAGGAGTTACAGAGTGATACACAGAAAGAAAAACACAACAGAATCCAGCCAATGCTTTCAGTGCAAGCAGCAGTGCTCATCCCTGACATGGGAGGGAGGTGAAGGAGGACAGGAAAACATCAGAGACAACAAACAACAACAACAACAACAACACCGCCAAAACCTCACCGACAGCAAAGGTCAGGGGAGATCGTTCCGGACGCCTGGAGAGTTGTCTTTCCTGGTCAGCGTCCCATCTCTGCAGCAGCTTCAAGTCAGCCATGACAAGAACTCGTTAGCGTCCCTTTTCTGTTCAGACCGTCAGAGTGACGTCCCTTTCCTTTTTTTTTCCCTCTTTCTTAAGGTCTGACATTTGCGTAGAGAAGAGGTATGTGCAGCTGCTGTGGTGCGTGCGTGCGTGTTTGCGTGTGTGTGTGTGTGTGTGTGTGTGTTTGTGTGTGTGTGTGTGTGTGTGTGCGCGTGCGTGCGTGTATGTGTGTGTGCGCGCGCGTTTTAACCCACCCACCCCACTACACCCTCTTCAAAAAACATTTCTTAACATGAGACAAAAACACATGAATTCCTCCTTGATTTACAGCATCATGAAAAAGACAAGAGAGTCATTGTCACTTGTTCCCCCCCCCCCACCCCCACCCCCCCTTTTCGCGATACAGCGAACTCTGCAACAGAAATAGCATCACATAAACAGACAGCGACTTGTTTAGTGTGTAGCGAACTTTAACACACCTATCAGATGAAATAACACGATGACAGTGAACTCAGATTTTATACTACGGGCGAAATAACATCAGAAGCATTAAAACGAACATAAAGACGACTGCACTTTGACTAAAGCCCCCCCCCCCCCCCACCCCCACCCTCCTTGTCTTTTTGCTTTAATCAACCGTCATAAAACGAACATGAAAAAGGAACAATGAATCTGCACGTGTTGTGTGTTTTGAAGACTGCAGTCCTTACTCGACATTAGCCGACCTTCGTCACCCACTCCCTGTAAAGCTTTATAATTTAAAACAAAAAAGAAAAGTTTTTAATGGCTATTGTAGTCTCCCCCCCCCCACCCCCCACCCCCCACCACCACCCTTGTGTAACCCAGTCATCAAAGCCTTATGAAGTAGAGTACTAACCTGATGATGAAACAGAACATTAAGTGTATACAAGGTAGAACGCCTTTGATGCTGTAATAATCATCGACGATACCGGTAACAGCATTTTGCTATCGACTTTCGATGCGCTTGAAAGAAAAGAAATCAAATAACCAATTTAGAATTAAGTGTGTTTGATAAATGAAACATAAAATTTGATTGAGAATAGAATGTTTTACAGCGAGAGTAAAATGGAGAAGAAATAAAATTTAAAAAAAGATTTCGCGTTCAGTTAAACAGTACTTTCCTCTGAATCCTGAGCGTTTTCTGCAGTTTATGTCCCCTTCCTCCTCCACCACCCCCAGCCCCCCGCCCCCACGTCTCTATCTCCCTTTATCGCACACTTCCTGACCCAACTCCAAAGCGAACTCACACCACACACACACATCAAGTGGTGTGTGTGTGTGTGTGTGTGTGTGTGTGAGTGTGTGTGTTGTGTGTGTGTGTGTGTGTGTGTGTGTGTGTGTGTGCGTGTGTGTGCGTGTGTGTGTGTTGTGTTGTGTTGTGTGTGTGTGTGTGTGTGTGTGTGTGTGTGTGTGCGCGCGCGCGTTTTACGCCGTGATTTAGGGACGGGTATTGACAGGTGCGACATTTGAAATGTCACAGAAACGTTTAATTCCTGTCAAAAAGGTCATGGCTCAGTGCGTTGAGGCGGAAGGACGGTGAGGGGTGTGGAGGTGGAGGATTTGGAGGGAGGGGGGTGTAGTGACGGAGGGGTGAGGAGAGGGGAACAGGGGAGGTGGAGAGGGAGGGTGTTGGGCTCGGGTCATGGCGACCCACAAAAAATGACATTGTTTCACGCACTTGTTCATCCAGTTTCAGTTTTCATTTCTTCAAGCAGACGCCACTGCGTTCGGACGAATCCATATAGACTACACCACATCTGCGAGGCAAGCCTGACCTGCAGCATAACTCAACGCGCTTTGTCAGGCCTTCAGTGCATGCTTACATATTTGTGTACCGAACAGAGTGGACTTTTTCTACAGAATTTTGCCAGAGGACAACAAATTTGTTGCCTTGGGTTCTTCTTCAATGCGCAAAGTGCGTGCTTCACACGTTACACACGTTTATCGTCTTATCCGAACGACTAGACGCTTAGTCTGTTTTCCTGTCAAATTTGCGAGAAAGAGCGAGAGCGGAATTCGAACCCAGACCCTCACAGACTCTGTATTGGCAGATGAAAGCCTTAACCATTCTGCCACCTTCCTCCTTGTTCACCCAGGAATGGTCAAGTGGGTAAGGGATCCGTTTGTGAAAGCAATAGGTTCAGGTTGGGTTTGAGGGCAAGGCGTGTCACCAGTCAGTGAATCTGACAGGAGGGACCTTTGACCTGATCGTAGATCGCCGTTCATTGGTGCAAGGGCGGGAGGGATAGACATCAGCTCATGCTTCAGTTTCTCCTCCAAAAGGACATCCCTTCCAGCCCGAAAGGCAGTAATGATGAGCTGTAGGAACTTCCTGTCTGCTTGGACTACTTTCATTGCAGCTGTTGTGAACTCCTTATGCTCCACTTCGAAGAAAGATGAGAAAGATGAGATTATCCTGTTGATGCCAGCCAAAAGCCTTTCTTCTATAAACTGTATCAGCTGATCTTGGCCTTTCTGGTGAGCCATCAGCAGGTCATCTTCAGTGTTTTTTGTTACAAAGTCCTTTGTGGCAATGTTCTGCTGTTCTGGACGAGCGTCAGATGAGAACAACTTGAAGGACTGAAATGCGTTCAGGAGATTGTCTTCATCCTTCAGATCTGTCTGGATTGCACTCGTTGTGAGTGAATGCATCGCCTCGTCCAATTCCGTAGACCAGCTTAGTCTCACTGACTAGGTGAGATCTCAGGTTGAAGGAGATAGCCGACGGGCGCAATAGCCGAGTGGTTAAAGTGTTGGACTTTCAATCTGAGGGTCCCAGGTTCGAATCTCGGTGACGGCGCCTAGTGTGTAAAGGGTGGAGATTTTTCCTATCTCCCAGGTCATCATATGTACATGCAGACCTGCCAGTGCAACCCCTTCGTGTGTATACGCAAGCAGAAGATCAAATACGCACGTTAAAGATCCTGTAATCCATGTCAGCGTTCGGTGGGTTATGGAAACAAGAACATACCCAGCATGCACACTCCCAAAAGCGAGTATGGCTGCCTAAATGGCGGGGTATAAACGGTCCTACACGTAAAAGCCCACTCGTGTACAAAACATGAAAGTTGCAGCCCACGAACGCAGAAGAAGAAGGAGAAAGCCCACCTGCTCAAGGCTGACGTCGTCTTGCCAACGATGCCACCACCTTTCTTGCCAGTGTCATTCAGCCACTCCTGAATCTGGTCCAGGTCTACCTGGTTGAACTTCTGAGCTGATCTTTTCACAACGAAATTGCCACTCTCAAACTCTGACTTCACTGGATCTGGGAGTTGTTTCATCTCACTGATGTAGATGGTGCCCCATTTGGCATAGTTGGTATGATTATACCTGAAAAAAAGAAGCATCAACTTGAAGGCATGCAGGTGAAGCTGCCACAGGCCATCTCTCTGTGTTCTGGTGAAGAGAAGGAGGATCTCCACCATTTGGATGTCGGTCCACCAGAGCTGCCAGAAGAGGCAGACAAAGGAAGAGATGGGAGGACAACATTCGAGAGTGGACAGGCATGGAGCTGAGAGACACCCTGAGAGCGGCCGAGAGACGCGAGGACTGGAGAAAGGTGGTTGACAAAGCTTCGAAGGCGCCCCAAAGGATTCGGAATCTGAGGGATCGGTGACGGTGACGGACCACCACAGCGGGAAGTTGGGGTTGCCATTGCTGGCCACAAAGGTGTCAACTGTATCTCTGAAATCTTTGCTTGCAAGCACAGCAAACGAGTCATCCGTGTCACTGGACATTTAACAACCAGCGCATGTGCAGGAGTTACTAAACACCAGCTGACGCTGACCGTAAAGAGCCGAAGATGGCGTGGGCAAGTCATTGGGTAACCATGGCAACAGAGGCAAAATACAGGTTTCAAAGTCCTTTAAGTGGATTTAGCACCCCAAATTTGATCAGAAAAGTAAGTTATTATCATTCTATAGACCGATCTGTGTCCCATGAATACGTATGAATACGTTTTTGGTCTACCCGTGATCCAGCTGTCGGCCATGTTTTTTGACGGGTTGCCATGGGCAACAGGGGCAAGCTACAGCTTGTCAAATGGTTTAAATGGATTCAGGGCATCCTTTTCACAATGAAAAGTGTTTGACAAATCTGACTCTCCGATGTCTACGGCTGTCTGATTTCCTGAAATTTCGCCTTCTTTCTGTCTCTGGGTTTTAACTGTGGGTGTATGAGCGTAAGAACTCTCCAAGAGATCTAAGGGAGTAGGGCTGAGGGGAGGGGGTGAGCGAAAATGTCGTGTTTTTTCCTGTTCGATAGACGTCACAGATTCCAAGGGAAGAAAAAGACTTGTTTACCCTTTAAAAAGAAATGTATGTATATTCACGTACCTGTACAAAGCGTGCGTAGAGCTGACGCATTCGTTGTCTAGCCGGTGTCGGCTGCAAATCAGTATATTTTTTGTGTGCGTGTTGTTTTGTTTTGTTTTTGTGCCGTGGGGATTGAATATAGCACGGAGGGTGGGGTGAGAAAAGGTGTGGGAGAGGGGGTTAAGAATACATTGTTCTTCATAAGAACAAGGAAGATGTCAGAAAAAAAATCAGATGTAATTCTGTTATTAGCTTCTTATCGTAGTTTTTTGTTTTGTTGTTGCTGTTGCTGCTGCTGCTGCTGCTGGTGGTGGTGGTGATGATGATGATGATAATCTTGCTCTTTCTGCCAGTGCTTCTGTTACCTGGATCCACATTTCTCGTGTAGATACCGGTTTCGTGGATCTGTGATGCCTCGGATGCTTTGTCTTGCCAGAAAATCGGTACACTCATTCCTTGAAGCAAAGCAATCAGCATAGAGTCTGAAATTGCAACCATCACTGAAAACAAAAGTACACCACTGAATAAAGGAAGGTCACCCACTTCAGAAATCAATACAGAATAGGACAGGTTTATGTTCCGAAAATCATATTCTCTACACACAAAATCAGCAACAATAAAACACATAGATCTATTTTCCTCTGTGTGTGTGTGTGTGTGTGTGTGTGTGTGTGTAGATTATTCGTCTTTTTTATACAGTGGAACTGCTATGTCAGCCCTACGACATCACACTAATGAACAGTTAAGACAAAGTTCAGAAACAGCAAGTGTCATGACAATGATGATGATGACGATGATGATGACATACACCCACACACCCACACACACACACAACTGCAAACACACACACACACACACACACACACACACACACACACAGGATTGCACACATACCGGGCAACCTGATCGCCGGCTGCCCGTCCTCGTTCACGTGTCTGTGGGCAGAGAACGTCCTGACCCTGATCTGTTGACGTGTCTGTGGGCAGAGAACGTCCTGACTCTATCTGTTGACGTGTCTGTGGGCAGAGAACGTCCTGACCCTGATCTGTTGACGTGTCTGTGGGCAGAGAACGTCCTGACCCTGATCTGTTGACGTGTCTGTGGACAGAGAACGTCCTGACTGATCTGTTGACGTGTCTGTGGACAGAGAACGTCCTGACCCTGATCTGTTGACGTGTCTGTGGGCAGAGAACGTCCTGACTGTGATCTGCTGACGTGTCTGTGGACAGAGAACGTCCTGACTGATCTGTTGACGTGTCTGTGGACAGAGAACGTCCTAACCCTGATCTGTTGACGTGTCTGTGGGCAGAGAACGTCCTGACCCTGATCTGTTGACGTGTCTGTGGACAGAGAACGTCCTGACTCTGATCTGTTGACGTGTCTGTGGACAGAGAACGTCCTGACCCTGATCTGTTGACGTGTCTGTGGGCAGAGAACGTCCTGACTGTGATCTGTTGACGTGTCTGTGGGCAGAGAACGTCCTGACTGTGATCTGTTGACGTGTCTGTGGACAGAGAACGTCCTGACTGTGATCTGTTGACGTGTCTGTGGGCAGAGAACGTCCTAACCCTGATCTGTTGACGTGTGAACGTGGGCTTTAGATTTCCGCAGTGTCCGTTTTCATTTCATCGTCCTGAATATCACCAACAACGGAGAGCAATGATGAAATCCAATTTGCGAAATAAAACCCATTTGTCTCACCTCACTTGACGCCATTGTCTCCTCCTCCGCTCTCCTACCACCCCCCAGGACTCTCTCTCTCTCTCTCTCTCTCTCTTTGCACGTGCGTGCGCGCGTATGGGTGCACCTGCAAACACGTGCACGCGTGTTTTTATGTTCCTGTCACAAATGACAGTGTCCTTTTCATCGCTGCTCGGACTGATGAAGAAGTGGAATTTCAACATACACGACACTGATGCAGTACAGGAAGAGACGGGTATAAGCGGAGGAAGCCACTGGCTGAATCGCAAACTTCACAACGCTGGA
>NC_134897.1:38812631-38840131 GCF_041734735.1 Babylonia areolata
AGAAGAAGAAAAAAATGTTTTCCAACCCATCATACATTTAATAACAGCAACCATGTCAAGAAGAGAAAAACAATTTGTGAGATATAACAGAAAAACCAAATATTTTCAGGAAAAAAAAAATTAAAGGAGTAGTTTATTATGACAATAATAATATATGTAATAATAATCATAACAGTAATGAAAATAATAATGAAACAACAATGATGATAGAAATAATACTAATAACCATAACCATGATAGTGATAACGTTTACTATTAAACTAAAGAAACAATACCCCACCCACCACCACCCACCCCCCGCGCCCGCGCCCTCTCCTCCCCTCCACCTTTCTCCAACAATGAGAAAAAATCGTCCATGGCATACGAACAGTCGAGACAGACAGACAGACAGAGAGAGAGAGAGAGAGAGAGAGACAGACAGACAGACAGACAGACAGACAGACAGAGACAATATTTTTATATATTATAAACATATAAACATTCATCCTTTTTTCTGACAGTTTGATCTGTTTCCTCTGGGGCACTGTGAAATTAAGAACAGAGCCTCCCATCCCACGGTCCTTACACACACACACACACACACACACACACACACACACACACAGCAACCGTACACCCACATGCTCTTACCCCATTTTTTTACGTACACACGCACTAGTTTGATCGCGTGATACACCTATTGTTATCAATTCCATCGCCAATTATCGAAATAAAAAGCCCCTTTTCTTCATTGTGCAAAAAAAAAGAAAAAAAAGAAAGAAGTATGAAACACACAATCACTCACACCTACATAAAAAACCAAACACTAACAACAACTTTCATATTGGTTTCATATTTTGTTCAGAAAGGTGTGTGTGTGTGTGTGTGTGTGTGTGTGTGTGTGTGTGTGTGTGTGTGTGCGGAAGGCGGGGGTCGAGAGGAGGGAGTGTGGGGGGTGGGGGGTGGCGGTGGGGAAGATACTATGAAGACCATTTCCTTATGACCCCTCTCTGCCTTCCATTCTGATGAACACACACACACACACACATATATATATATGTATATATATGTACACACACACGTACACACAACCACCACCATCCACCACCACCATCGCCACTACCACGACACCAGACACGTTTCACACGGGGAAAAAAAATACTGAACAGGGTGCTTCCTTTTCAAACATTCTTTAAAAAAAAAAAAAAGAAATACCTTAAAAGTTAAATAAAAATAAAGAAAGGAAAACCTTTAAAAATTACTTTTAAATTGAGTTCAGCGGAGAGGAGCTGTGAAGTGTATTTCCTCTCTCTCTCTCGTTCTCTCTCTCTCTTGAGCACGAATACACCCACCCACCCACACATGCCATTTTTGAACTGAATTCATGGGCCGGAGGAGGAAGAAACAAGGCAGCTTCTTTCCTTTAATTCAAATCACGCGGGAGCACAATGGTTTCGTGCAATGGATGTCAAGGTCGTGGACAAGATGCGACCTGGGAGAAAAATAGATCCGAAGAAATTAGAATTCATGACATTCATTTTATCTTATCTTCTTCCTTTTTTCCCCCCTCCCTCTGTCTAAATTTTTTTTCCTTCTAATTCTCTCGTTCTGAAGACATTTCACGAGCAGGTATATATGTGATTCTACGCAGCTACAAAGTTGTCTTCAGTAAGACACTTTCTGTCTGACTTCCTGATTCCCTCCCCCCCCCCCCCCCCTCCCGCCCCCCCCCCCCCCCCCCCGCCCCTTCCCCCCCCTCCCCTCCTCTCTTGCCTCTTCTCTTTACTTTTGCCCGATTCTTTTTTTTGTTTGTTTGAGGTTTCTTTTCTTTCTTTTTTAAAATTTTTTATTAACCGTTCATCTGTCAGATGATACGTACTCAAATCAGTGAAGAACAAGGTGTCCCTTTGTTATCTTGTGTTTGTAAGACGGTATATTGTCTGACCCTTTCCTTGTCTTTTCTTTTTGCTCTGCTCCATTTTTTTTCTTTCGTGCATTCATGCTCCCCCCCCCTCCCCTTCCTTCCTCCCTCACACACACACACGCTCTCTCTCTCTCCCTCCCTCACACACACTTTCTCTCTCTCTAATTTTCAATCTTTTTGGTACTCTTGTCTCTTTCTCTCTCGATCTGTCCCCTTGTATCTCTCTCCTCTTATTCTCCTCTATTTAGTGTTGTAAATGTCAAATTACCATTCATGTATCCATGACGATAATAGGCATGCTGTACTGATATGATGATTCCCCCCTTTGTTCATGTTACTGTTTCCCCTTCGAGGGCTGCATGAAAAAAAAGCATTATTTTGCTCACTGTATTACTCTCAGAAAATAAAATCTATCCAAGTCTCTCTCTCTCTCTCTCTCTTTCACACACACACACACACACTATCCTATTCTTTTTGGCGGTGCCAGCTCCTCTCAACCAGAAATGATATATCTGAGTATATGTGCGCATGTGTGCGTGTGTACATGCGCGCGCAGTGGGACTGTTTTTTGCGCGCGAGTGTGTTCACTTGTGCTGGTGTGTGTGTACTCGTTTTGTATCAATTTCTCGTATTCTTTTTTGACTGTTCCTGATCGAATCAGTCTTGCTTAGGACTAGATGGTGCCGGGTTTCAGTACTTAGTGGCTGTTCAGAAAGTAAAAGAAACAACAAAAACAACAACAACAAAAAAAGAGAAAAAGAAAAGGCTTTTATAAACGCAAGCATTTTTTGAAGCTTGATGCGGATCAAAACAAAGGAGGTCAATGGACTCTGGAGTAGGAACTGCCCTTCTTATATATATATATATATATATATATATATATATATATATATATATATATATATATATATATATATATAATTCCCAGTCGCCTAAGCTAGCTACACCGCTGAAGAGATCTGGAAAACTGGGGGGAAAAATCCAAACAAACAGCTAAAACGTTTCAAAACGTCAAACGGTCCCTACGAGGCGTAGTGACCAATGGTCAATGCATTGTGGGTGGTAACTCTGTTCAGAGTGGACACTGAGTGGATGGTGACGTCTCCAAAATGCGGGCACGTAGTGCACTTAGCGCACGTAAAAGAACCCACGGCAACAAAAGGGTTGTCCCTGGCAAAATTCTGTAGAGAAATCCACTTCGATAGGAAAAGCAAATAAAACTGTACGCAGAAAAAAAATACAAAAAAATGGGTGACGCTGTAGTGTAGCGACGCGCTCTCCCTGGGGAGAGCAGCCCGAATTTCACACAGAGAAATCTGTTGTGATAAAAAGAAATACAAATATAAATACAAATACATTTCTTCTCTATTCTCCTTGTAGCTTTCCCTTCTTCTCCTTGTGGCTTTCCCTTCTTCTCCTTGCGGATTTCTCCTTCTTCTCCTTGTGGCTTTCCCTTCTTCTCCTTGTGGCTTTCCCTTCTTCTCCTTGTGGCTTTCCCTTCTTCTCCCTGTGGCTTTCCCTTCTTCTCCTTGCGGCTTTCCCTTCTTCTCCTTGCGGCTTTCCTTTCTTCTCCTTGTGGCTTTCCCTTCTCCCTGTGGCTTTCCCTTCTTCTCCTTGCGGCTTTCCCTTCTTCTCCTTGTGGCTTTCCCCTTCTTCTCCCTGTGGCTTTCCCTTCTCCCTGTGGCTTTCCTTTCTTCTCCTTGTGGCTTTCCCTTCTCCCTGTGGCTTTCCCTTCTTCTCCTTGTGGCTTTCCCCTTCTTCTCCTTGCGGCTTTCCCTTCTTCTCCTTGTGGCTTTCCCTTCAGGCTTTCCCTTCTTCTCCTTGTGGCTTTCCCTTCAGGCTTTCCCTTCTTCTCCTTGTGGCTTTCCTTTCTTCTTGCGGCTTTCCCTTCTTCTCCTTGCGGCTTTCCCTTCTTCTCCTTGTGGCTTTCCCCTTCTTCTCCTTGTGGCTTTCCCTTCTTCTCCTTGCGGCTTTCCCTTCTTCTCCTTGTGGCTTTCCCTTCTTCTCCTTGTGGCTTTCCCCTTCTTCTCCTTGTGGCTTTCCCTTCTTCTCCTTGCGGCTTTCCCCTTCTTCTCCTTGCGGCTTTCCTTTCTTCTCCTTGCGGCTTTCCCTTCTTCTCCTTGCGGCTTTCCCTTCTTCTCCTTGTGGCTTTCCCTTCTCCCTGTGGCTTTCCCTTCTTCTCCTTGCGGCTTTCCCTTCTTCTCCTTGTGGCTTTCCCTTCAGGCTTTCCCTTCTTCTCCTTGTGGCTTTCCCTTCTTCTCCTTGTGGCTTTCCCTTCAGGCTTTCCCTTCTCCTTGCGGCTTTCCCTTCTTCTCCTTGCGGCTTTCCCTTCTTCTCCTTGTGGCTTTCCCTCCTTCTCCTTGTGGCTTTCCCTTCTCCCTGTGGCTTTCCCTGTGGCTTTCCCTTCTTCTCCTTGTACCTTTCCCTTCTCCTTGTGGCTTTCCCTTCTTCTCCTTGTGGCTTTCCCTTCTTCTCCTTGTGGCTTTCCCCTTCTTCTCCTTGTGGCTTTCCCTTCTTCTCCTTGTGGCTTTCCCCTTCTTCTCCTTGTGGCTTTCCCTTCTTCTCCTTGTGGCCTTCCCTTCTTCTCCTTGTGGCTTTCCCCTTCTTCTCCTTGTGGCTTTCCCCTTCTTCTCCTTGTACCTTTCCCTTCTTCTCCTTGTGGCTTTCCCTTCTTCTCCTTGTGGCTTTCCCTTCTTCTCCTTGTGGCTTTCCCCTTCTTCTCCTTGTGGCTTTCCCTTCTTCTCCTTGTGGCCTTCCCTTCTTCTCCTTGTGGCTTTCCCTTCTTCTCCTTGTGGCTTTCCCTTCTTCTCCTTGTGGCTTTCCCTTCAGGCTTTCCCTTCTTCTCCTTGTGGCTTCCCCTTCTTCTCCTTGTAGCTTTCCCTTCTTCTCCTTGTAGCTTTCCCCTTCTTCTCCTTGTAGCTTTCCCTTCTTCTCCTTGTGGCTTTCCCTTCAGGCTTTCCCTTCTTCTCCTTGTGGCTTTCCCTTCAGGCTTTCCCTTCTTCTCCTTGTGGCTTTCCCTTCTTCTCCTTGCGGCTTCCCCTCCTTCTCCTTGTAGCTTTCCCTTCTTCTCCTTGTGGCTTTCCCTTCTTCTCCTTGTGGCTTTCCCTTCTTCTCCTTGTAGCTTTCCCTTCTTCTCCTTGTGGCTTTCCCCTTCTTCTCCTTGTAGCTTTCCCTTCTTCTCCTTGTGGCTTTGTCTTCCTGTTCCCTGGTGTTTCCTGTTAGTGTTACATTGCTTGACAATCTTTGCGGTCAATGACTGCCCGCTTCGCACATTCCTGTAAGGTCCTGCACCACACTGTTCTGTATTACGCTGTACCTCATTGGGCGGAACCGTGCTGCACAGAACTCACCACAATGGCTTGGACTTACGGACGTTAAGTTCTTAACCTTGGTACATACTGCACCCAGTGACAAAATATCGGAAGAAATCGTTTGGTTTGTTACTGAGACTTGGTGGACCTACATACTTACAATCTGAAAATGAAAAGCTTCGTTGCAGAAATCTATGTTTGCTTGTTGACTTGCTTTGTCGGTACTTTGCTGGAATTCACGTTGTTCTCTTGACTCAACAATTTTCGCTTAGTTTCGTTTGCTGGTATGGGTTAATCCATAGTAACTCACTTACGCACAGACACACGGAAACACACACATCATACACAGAGTGAGGAAGCTGAGCGAAGGAGGGGGACGAACGGACACCAGTGTTCGATCTGAGACATGTCAAAAATATTTATCGAAAACAAAACAGTCACTCGTGCGAATGTGCATGCAAACACGCTCTCACATAATTACAACCCATAATTAACACATACACTCACACCCCCCGCTCACACGTATGCACAAACAAGCAGACACGCACCGTGCGCAAATGCACGCACACATATAAATCTATGAAGACGGACAAGAAAAACAAGGGGCGAAAACGGTCTTGGGATTAAGAAAAAACAGGGATGGACCTGACAGTGTTCATGACCTGACAGAGTTCATGACCTGACAGTGTTGACAGTGTTCATGACCTGACAGTGTTCATGACCTGACAGTGTTGACAGTGTTCATGACCTGACAGTGTTCATGACCTGACAGAGTTCATGACCTGACAGTGTTCATGACCTGACAGTGTTGACAGTGTTCATGGACCTGACAGTGTTCATGACCTGACAGTGTTGACAGTGTTTATGACCTGACAGAGTTCATGACCTGACAGAGTTCATGACCTGACAGTGTTTATAACTTCAAGAAACGAAAGAAAAGACTTACTCACATACACCCAGAGAGAGTGAGAAAGACAGACATACAAACAGGCAGACAGACACAGAGACACGGGTATAATACTTACTCCACAAGATACGGAGATGTACCATCTCCATCGCCCCGGTTCCTTTCGTCCCCCCCCCCCCCCCCCAGCCCCCCACCTCCCCCCCCCCCCCCCCCCCCCCCCCCGGCACTCTCCCCCCTCCCCTCCCGCCAATTTTCCTCACCCACCCTCCAGTCCCCACTTCTCCGGTCAGTTGATTATGTTTTTCTCCCCCTCTCCCCCGCCCCTTTCCCCTTTCTTTTGTTCTCCATCGCAAACACATGGTAAGATGCTCAGAATTGCGCTGGTCGGTGAAGAGAGAGAGAGAGAGAGAGAGAGAGGGAGGGAGGTAGAGAGAGAGGGGAAGTGAGAGAGAGATGAGAGGGTGGTGAGGAGAGAGGGACAGAGAGACAGAGAGAAGCACGGCCTTTACATGTACACATGTGGACTTCACCAAGACCGAAGCGACAAACATGGCAACTCCTCTTTCCAGCACAGAGGATCACTGTTAGCGGCTCACACAAAGGAGAAGGACCTCCATCAATACCCTACCCCCAGCCCCCCACCCCGAAACAACAACAACAACAACAACAACAACAAACCCCAAAGAAACAAACTGGAGGACGCAAAAAAGAAATTGGGGATAATATTTGAATGAGCAGACAGACGAGCATTTCAATAAATATATGAACGAATGAATAAACAAATAGGTACACGACACAGATAAGTAAATAAATGAATGAACGCGTGCTAAATGACATATACGTTACACTTATCAATCAAAAACATATCAGCTTACTCCGAGATTTTCTTAAGTTGAACAATAACAGACGAGGAAAAAAATGAACGCATGCTGACTGACATATACGTTACACCTATCGATAAAAGAAAAACATATATATATATATATATATATATATATATATATATATATATATATATATCAGCTTACTCCGAGGTTTTCGTAAGTTAAAAACTTGAACAATGACAGACGAAACAAAAGAACACCACAAGACGAGAGACTAAGAATCGGAACAGAGCTGACGGAAGATCAAATGAACAGATCGACAGCACAATGATTTACAAACGTGATTATAATAGCTCATCTTGCGGGTTTGCTTTTCCTGACTTATTCATTTGAGAGAGAGAGAGACAGAGAGAGAGAGAGACAGACAGACAGAGAGAGAGAGAAAGAGAGAGAGACAGACAGAGAGACAGACACAGAGAGACAGACACAGAGAGAGACAGACAGACAAAGAGACAGAGAGAGACAAACAGACGGAGAGAGAGAGAGAGACAGATATATATATATATATATAGAGAGAGAGAGAGAGAGAGACAGACAGAGACAGACAGACACACACACACACACACACACACAGAGAGAAAGAGAGACAGAGAGAGGGAGAGAGCGAGACTGACAGACAAACAGAGAGAGAGAGAACCAGAAAGAGAGACAGAGAGAGGCAGAGTGAGAGAGAATGATGAATGAACAGGGTAATCAGCGAAAAGACCTGGCCACACCAGTGACCAAAACACGGCGGCAGTAAGACCGGAAGGCCCAATGTTACCGGAATGCACAGCGGCATAGCACACGGAGAAGCGAAGGGTGAAGGGGTTTGAACACAGACTGATGAGGGTCAGACCATCAGAGTGGACACGTTCCAGCTGCACCATACAGACAGACAGACAGACAGACAGACAGACTGATATACAGACAGGCAGACAAAGGTAAAGAAGAAAGCAGGCTCTTGGAAGATGACAGAGAGACAGAGAGAGAGAGAGAGAGAGAGAGAGAATAGAGGAAGCGAGAGAGCATATACACATACATGTACATATCTATGTATGTATCTATGTAAATGATATGCATATGTGTGTATGTGTCTGACTGTGCGCGCGCGCGGATGTATGTGTATGTATATGTGTGTGTGTGTGCGTGTGAGTTGTGTGTGTGTGTGTGTGTGAGCGCGCGCGCGCGCGTGTATGTATGCGTACGTTTATAAGCAAAGCACGAACGCATCTCCCTTCAACAACAGAGCACCACGAACCCATTTGGATCATTCTTCATTCTCTCCGAAATAATTTGTTTAAAAATGAATAATTACTATGAAAATGTTTAGATAAATGATTAAACTGAACAAAAATAAAAACAATAAATCCAAGTCCTCGTCTTATTTAGCATAACTTCACCGGAATAACCACCAAAAACATTACTGATTCAAAACAGTCCAGCCTGGATCTTACTAGCAAGTTGCGTGTGTCGGGTTTTTCCATGCCTGCCCTACTCGCATTTGTATTTTGTTTCATCAATAATTCATCGTGGATTGAAATGTCACAGAACAAAGAATAATTGCTAAATGTAAGACAACAACAACAAACAAAACCAGACGAACAAAAAAAACAAACCCTTAGCTAGAAAAGCAAACCAAACCAGCTGCTTCATGTGAAACAAACAAAACAGAATAAAACAATTATCGTTTCATGAACAACCTCCCCGCACGCTTTCTGTTCTGTAGTTTATTCAGTTTCACAGTAAATCATCAACATTTCACCATGAGTGGAAACTGAACGGAATATAAGAAACTGGTAATCTGATAATGTACAGCAAGCGAAGCACTCTATGCTAGTAGTTTTAAAGCGAAACGAACAATACATAGATATCTTGGGAGAAGAAGTATCAAGCTTCCCATGATCATATTTAGCCCTTTGTTCACTATCACAGTCAGTAATCAATAGTGTATCATAATCTGAAATGAAGCAGACTAAAAGAAAAAGAAGAAGCAATTAGTTGCTCGATACATAACAAACAAACAATGCAACATCAAGCTAGTTTGTTACATGTGTAGACCAACCAATGCTCTGTTCAGCATTGTATTCAGTATTCTAACAAACTTATCTTTATTTATCTTTGCAATGGGCAGAAGTGTAGTGAAAAACATCTTGATTTAAGGGAAAAAATAAACAAACAAAAACCAAATCCAAAACAAAACAAGCAAACCCCCCTCCCCCTTAAAAAAAAAAGTATCATGAGGATGAAACCACCCCAGCTCATGTATCAAGTTTCTCGAGCCTGTTGGATGTTTTCGTTCAGTTTCACAAGTGAACCATCAACAGTTCACCACGGTTTGAAACAAATATTGTTCAAGATCGAACTAACCTGGCACAAGGCAGTAAGTTTATCATGTTTATTTCGTTTGAGCATTTTGTTCAGTTTCACAGTCAGTAATTCAACAGTTCATCATCGTGGGTTTATCTGTGATGGAAAATGTAAAACCAGTTACTACATGGACCAGCAACACGACACACGGGATCAGTTTACCTTGCAACATGCGTTGATTACCCCGTGCTCTTTCTGTGTGGCGTTTTTTTCGGTTACACGGTGCATCACCTACAGTTCACCAGAGGCCTGCACTCCACTAATTACAGAGCTGAAGCACAAGCCTTCAAAACAACAGCAGCCCACATCGAGGTCAGCCCCTACGCCAGCCACAACGTTGTCTTCCTGACTGACGCCCTGTCCATCTTGCAGGCCCTTTGGTCCAACAGAGATCCAGAACTCAAGGATCTGTCCTCCTCTCTCGCCTCCCTCTGCACAAGTCACACAGTCACCCTGCAGTGGATTCCCTCCCACTGCAACGTGCTTGGCAACGAGACTGCTGACTCCCTGGCAAAGGAAGGCACTACGAAAGAGCAGATGGACAGGTCTGTCAACTACTCTGAATGCAGGATCATCATTAAGGCCAAGATGCAGAACAAGTGGAAGCAGCAGCATCCACGCCACAACAGAGCAGACCCGTATTACTTGCTGATTCGTCGAGAGCAGGTAGCCATTATCAGGCTCAGGACAAGCCACAACCGCCTGAAACACCACCCATACACGAAACTCTGTATCGGCGTCACAGAGCAGTGCCCCTGCAGAGCAGGCAGCCAGACAACAGAACATCTGCTGCAGTCCTGCCCGCTCCACCAAGCGCTCCGAGAGAAAACCTGGTCCGACCCAATCCCAGCGGCCCGGAAGCTCTACAGAGGACTGGAGGACCTGCGACGTACTGCTGCCTTCCTCGAGGAGACGGGGGAATCCATCTGATAAATGACGAGCGAGACAACAACCAGAGGTAGAAATGGACCAGAAGAAAGAAAACTAGATGCTGAATGTAAATCAAGCTATCTTGGTGTGGACACTACGGCCCCCCACACCCACACCCCTGCCCCATCCCCTGCTCTTTCCGCTGAAGTAGTTTCTCCAGGCTCACAGAAATCTGTCTTCAGCATGGTTGAAGCGTAAAGAAAGAAAGGAACTGCCCGTGACAAAACCGTCTCGGCACATGTGGCAAATTACCCGTGCTTTTTTTCTGTTTAATATTTATTTTACTTTCACAGTAGATCAGCGATGGCTCACGCTGGGATACACATACATAGTAGGATACACAGCACTACCATACATGGCGTTCCAGCCAGCAGCACGTGTTGAGAAATGGAAACAACTGGGAGGAACAGGATGAACAGGACTAATAAAGAAATATAGGAGTGAAGAAACAAGCAAGCAAAATGAGCATTATGCTTGTAGGTAGGTTGGTAGGTAAGTAGGTAGATAGATAGATGAATACAGATAGGTTTGTATGTATGTGCGTGCGTGCGGCTGTGTGTGTCTCTGTGTGTGTCTGTGTATCCCCCCTTTCTTTTCCCTCTCTCTTAACTTTCTAACATTTCAAACAAGGGAGCAAGCAAGAAAGAAACAAACCAAAGTTGTGAACGCGGTTTTTTTTTCTTGTTCCTGCGCAAAGTTCTTTATAACAAAGGGTATCTAGCCGAAATTTATAGCATATAATCTGCTCAATAATTCTTTTTAAGTGCTCGTGTAAATTTTGTATTTCTTTCATTTTTGTAGGCGTATATCGATAAATGATTAGTCGTGTTTTTGCAGGAGAAAGACAATGACGGAGGCGGAGGGCGCAGAAGGGCTGGAAGATGAAGGAAAGGAGGAGGAGGAGGAGGAGAGGAGGGGGAGGAGGAGGAGGAGGAGGATAATCCGGAAGAGAAGGCGGAGATGGGAGAGGAAAAACAATGTACACACATACATCATACATAACGAGAATCAAGATATTCTGCCGGCGAAGGCGCCGCACCTTCAAAGACAGAGCCAGAGGTTCCTTTCTTCCCCCCCCTCTCCCTCCCTCTCTCTCACACACACACACACACACACACACACATCTCTCTCTGGAGAGAGAGAGAGAGAGAGAGAGAGAGGAAGAGAGAGAGAGAGAGAGAGAGAGAGAGAATCCAGAAACGTATATAGCATGAACACATAACAACAAGATCGAATGTGATTACCAGACATACCAGCAAGTGCGCGCGATTGTAACACGCATGCACATGCACGCATTCATTCCAGCATCCACCCAACCACACATAAACGCACGTTTACACACACACGCACACACACACTCACACTCACACACACACACACAGAGATAGAGTCATACAAAGGATTCAGAAATGAAGATAACGAAACAGAAAAGAGAAACGAGTAAACTATCTTGAAGAATATTTGGGAAATTAAACTAATTAGTTCCGTCGTGTGCTCAATAAAAAGATAACAGATGAAAAAATAAAAAGTAACAAGAGAGTCAAGGCCTTCGAGACTCACCTGTTATAAGTGGACTAACATAATTGTGTTTCACGATAAATATACTAACACATACTGTGTTTCTCAAGTTATGGAGGGAGATGTGTGTGTGGGGGGGGCGAGGGGGGGTCGGAAGGGGGGGGAGGGGGGGTCGGAGGGGGGGGGGGAGGGGGGGAGAGATATTTTAAAAAAAGAAGAAAGAAAGAGACTTGTAGAAAAAAAAAGTTGATATTGAAAGCAGTACAGGGCAGGAAAAAAGCAACCCCCCAGAAAAAAACAAAAAACAACCAAAACCAAACACAATTCTAGAAAATAAGAATGATAGGGGATACTTGTCAAAAATGTGTCCTGTAGGAAATATCACGAACAACAACAAAGAAGAAGAAGAAGAAGAGATGCCTGTATAAGGACCGAACCCCGATCGTTCAACTCAGAAGCGAAGACTTTCCACAGGGCCACCAGGCATCCGTGCACTCACAATTGATATTCAAGGATAAGTTTTAGCGCGGTAAGAGGGACAGGACATAGATGAATATAAAGACAGAGAGTGGGAGAACGAAGAAGTGTAAAGGGACAAAACTACTGTGACAAAAGTCCATAAACATTCAGCGATCATCAGTTTTCACCGCTCAAAGTGAAACAAACACATCTTATCACCAGCACCGTGAGGTTGTGCCCAGATCATATTTCACATGAGCCATCTTCAACTTCTTCTTCCTGCTATAATCATAGGAAATCTTTATCATTTCGTTTGTCTCTTCCTTCTTCGTTTGGTCTTTATCGGGCAAAATACCACTCGTCAAAAACTGTGTACGTCGAATCTGCAACCCATAAACGCAGAAGAAAAAGAAAAAAGAAGAAAATCATGATAATGTCGATGATGGGGAAAAAGAAAGAAAGAAACAAAACAAAAACAAACAAACAGCTACCGTGGCGAAGTGGTTAGCGTCGGTAACTGACGACTGGGAGTACGCAGGTTCAAGTCCCAGCAGAGGTGGGGGTTTTTTGGAGGGGAGGGCGGGAGGGGGAGGCACAAGGGGGCGGGGGGGTTGTCCGTGGCCGGCTCCTGCCTAAGGCTGAGTGTGCTTTGAGCTCACTTAATGGGTAGACTTTTCCCCCCACACAGTCAAATGTCTTCCACTTCAAGTCTGCGTCTTTGGGAGTGTTACTCAGTTTCCCTGGCCAGCACTGCGGGTGTCTGTGTCTGTCAGCTTGGTTGACGCCGGAATATCATCATGAGGGTTTAGCCGTGACGAGTAGTCCCAAACCTAAATGGACCTCCTATAGCCGCATCGTCATCACCTTTATCGTCATGCATCATCACAGAATACAGAAAACAAAATATTTGAAATTAACGGGCATAAAAAAGGGAAAAGGAGAATGAATGAATGCATTAATGAACGATATGGATAATTATAAAAGCACCTATCCTCGGTCGGAGACCAAGCTCTGAGCGTTTCACAAACACGAAGAAATTTGCACAACAGGCTGCTACCTGGGTACACCCGGCTGACGGCTGCCATCGGGCGCTCATCCTTTGTTTCCTGTGCCATTCGATCAGGTTTCAGTCACGCACTCACACACTCGAGGAGAATGAGGATGGGCAGAAATAGGAGAAAAAAGGAGGAGATACAGAAGGATAAGAAGAAGGAGAAATCATATAATGTTGCTTTAGAGCCTAACCGACCACAGAGGGCCGTTTTGGGTCAGAAGAATAATATGAATGATTAGAAGAACGAGAACAAGATCAGAAATCTGAATTTCGGAAATGGAAGCATCCTTAGGCTGATGCCAATATTTTGCATCACATTTCTTGTTCTTCTTTCAGCTCTTTAACTCACTCAGTACGGCCAGCCCTCTCTTCTCCTCTACACAGATCCCTCGGATATCCAGTGACTGTCTCAATGACCCAACCTTTAGCTTCTGTCGTCAGAATTGTGGTATTCTTTGTCAACATTCACCTCTTCAGTATAAGAGCCTTCCACTTGCAATATTTTGATGGTGGTAATTGGGGTGAAACGCTGTTAACGTCGTCTCTTTCGCCATTCGTATGGAGAGAGTTAAAAACAAACCATGTAGGTTCAGCCCACCTAACATAAACCTTGTGATGTGTATAGTGTTTGGCCTGGCATGGTAATGGACTGGTTTCGGCCATCCGGTCATCGGTCAGGTAAAAGCAACACAGGGGTAGTTCAGACACTCGGGTCGTCGTAACAAAAATTCATCTTAACGGAAAGATTCATTCACGCAAAATATAATTATGAGAGTGAGTTTCGTTTCCGTACGCAACAAATCCTTGTTCTCTTTTTTGCACACACACACACACACACACACACACACACACACCAGTCTTTTTTTTTCTCTCGTCGTGTACACACACACACACACACACACAGAAACACACACACACACACACACACACACACTAAGATGTCCAAGCTACATACATTTTCTCTGGCCAGTACAGTGTTTCGGTATGGGCTAAACCTCACCATACTTGTTGCACGCCACCTTATAAACAGTCACACATCGAAAAAGGACCATCCACCTGTCCCTCCAATCTCAACACATCACAATGATTTTCATTCGATATTCAAATACCAAGGAAAATCCAAACACATCTCGACTGTCTTCGAGAGAGTTCTCCTCAACAAGGGCAGTGGATTCATGAGCATAAGCAGACACTATTCTAGCTATGTATCTCACTGACAGTTTTCTACACCAACAAAACTTTTCAGAGCGTGTGAAGACATGTGATGAAACCAGAAGCTATTTACGGATCAGTAAGTCAGATTCCAGATTGTGGACAAGCTTATACAGTTCCCTGAGATGCCGTTGTTGAAAATATTACAGCAGATGTTGTCAGTGTCATCATCCCTCCACTAACCCCATACTTTCGTTTCGTCTAGAACACATACACACGCACGCACGTACACAAACACATACATACGCACAAACGACCATGCAAACACACAAACACTTACACACACACACACACACACACACTCACACATACACACGTGCACGTTCCCATGCCCAGCCCACAATCACCGGTAAAGGAGACAAAAATGCATGTGGCATGGACATCTCGTTTGTTCTTCAGCTGTCTGCAGGGCATAATGAAAGAAATGAAATGTCTGTGTCAGCTCCAGACGACAAATAATAACGAACCATCTATCGATCTCCACTCACACCACACCATACCACACCACACTACACCATGCCACACCACACCACACCACACCACACCACAGCCAAAACGCATTGACGCCAACCAGCCCGGCAGAAAATACAACGAATGGACAGAAACCAACACACTATGGGGTAAAAACTGCGGCAGGATTCTCTGAAAAAAATAACTCACCTGCAGACGTTTCGACCTCTGCACTTTGACAGTGTGTCGAAGAGCTGAATTCGAAACCCTTTGAAAACAATTAATCATTCATTTAACGATCGTGCAATCCGCTTTTTTTTACAACGTTTGCTATCGAACGAATTTAACTTGACATCGACACTAGAGGAGCTTCAAAATAAGAAAAATAAACTGACGTAAAAAAATAAAATAGATATTTTAAAAGAAAAAAAAAAGGCTTTGTGCCCTGTTAATTAAACTGGTGTCGGATTTCTGAAACGCAAACTCAGATATTGTCGTCTTTTATCAAACAGATTGATCTGAAGCGAAAATGTCCTCTTCAAACTGGTGTAAAAATGCTGACACAGACTTTACAGCATTGTTGGAATTCAATCAACAGAAGAAACAGAAAAAAATGACAGATTTAAACACGTTTTGTCAATATCTGTTCCCTGCTGGACACACTAGGGCGACAGATTTACAATTTTCTTCACAGTATTAATTTAATGTCTGTGCAATAGAAGTGTATTTATCAGCAATGACGAGGAAGTTCGTAGAAACCGTGCTTGTAACTGATGGCTAAGGATGTACTTACGTCATTTGTTGATTATTCCGTTTTAACGAGATAACGAATGACGGTGGTGATAATGATAACAATGATAATATTGATAATATAAACAATGCTGATGCTGATAATGATGATAACAGCAATATGACACCCAGTAATAGTCAACTCACACACACACACACACACACACACACACACACACACACACACACACGCACACACACACACACACACACACACAACACCTCCTCCCCACCTCCCCCAGAGAAATCGAAATCGAAACTTTTTTTATTGAGGGAAAAGACAAACAGACAGTTTCAGTTTCAGTTTCAGTAGCTCAAGGAGGCGTCACTGCGTTCGGAGAAATCCATATACGCTACACCACATCTGCCAAGCAGATGCCTGACCAGCAGCGTAACCCAACGCGCTTAGTCAGACAGACAGTGACATCAGATGAGGAGAGGGGAAAACAAGCAAGGAAGAACCCAGAGACAGGGGGAGGTGACTCCCACAAGCGCGTTGTACAGTATAAAACCGACACCGACATGATGTACGTGCTTCCCCAGAATTTTCAGTATGACACCGAAAGGCGAACGTCACACGACAAAATCAGGGGGAAAAAAACATATCGAGTCATGTCCATTTATGGATACCTTCAGAGAGGCTTTTGTTGTCGGACTTGCTTTCAACTGATATCACATTTCTGATCCTGACTTTTTACACAGCAGAGATCGCTTTATATGTCTGGTGGCTTGACATTCTCTGTTTTCAGTTACGTTTATTTCTCATTCAGAGTCAACAACAATACCCTACATTTGGATACTACTTTCTCTCCATCCCTTTTTAAGAAGATACTTTATATCCTCACCGCTTTTGATCTGGCTTGAAATAAATTTCGTGTCAGCAGTTACAACTAAAACAGTTTGCATTCCACAATTGTGTCTTCTTTCTTCTGAGCAACCTTTTCACAGGTACTTCGATTACACTCCTCAAACAGTGTTTTGTGTTGACGTACTGCTGAGCAGATCCTCACCAGGGGAGACATTGAACTTTGATGTGCACTTAAACATCCGCCTTCAGTATTTCCTGGGACTCTTTTGGGTCCTTTCTTCTCCTTTTCGTCCGCTCGGGACGGCCGTTTAAGACATTTTGTATCGATATATGTCTTTCCGCCCCCCGCCCCCCCCTCCCACCAGATGCTATTCAATCACTGTATACTTCTTACTTCTAGGAGGACATTTTGTGTCCATAAGGCATCTGCTGAAAATCGCTTGGTGACGAATTCCATGCACTAAAACATACCATTAAAACTGCCTTACCCAAGATCATTTAGAACCGACTGGATATTAGCTTCAATGCAGACGGGGATGTGGGGTTGGGGGGCGAGGGAGGGTGGGTGGGTGGGTGGGTGGTGGGAGAGGGGGGGGAGCGGTTCTAATCTGTACGAGAAAAATAAATACAGTGAAGGTGTAGGTGGAGAGCTATAGAGGCAGGAAGAAACAGGCTGGGGAAGACGTAGAGACACGGTCGGAGGGAGAGAAAGAGTTAGAGCAAGACGAAAGAGAGAGACAGAGACAGGGGGAAGGAAAGGGGGTGTGGAGAGTGGGCTTGGGGGGTGCGGGGGGCGGCTGGGAGAGAGTGGAAGAAAGGAAGGAAGAGAGAACACAGAGGGAAAGTGAGGGAGGACAAGAGAGATGGAGGGAGAGAAAAAGACACACAGAGAGTGAGGGGGAGAGAGAGGGGGAGAGTGAGAAAGAGAGAGACACAGTGAAAGAGAGAGAGAGAAAAAGAGAGAGACAAACAGTGACTGCGTGTGTTTGTGTGTGTTTGTGTTTGTGTGTTTGTGTTTGTGTGTGTGTGTGTGTGTGAGAGAGAGAGAGTGTGTGTGTCTATGTGTGTAAGAGAGAGAGAGAGTGTGATTGTGTGTGTATGAGGGAGAGAGAGAGAGAGATTGTGTGTGCATGTGCGAGAGAGAGAGAGAGAGAGAGAGAGAGAGAGAAACTGTGTGTGTATTTGTATGAGAGAGAGAGAGAAAGAGAGATTGTGTGTGTATGAGAGAGAAAGACAGACAGACAGACAGACATCGACAACAAGTAAAACGGGTGGTGATAAACAGGTGCGCCTAACAGGGACAGGGAAAGAAAACAAACTTTTATATGGTGTACGTGGCGAATAATTATGGAGAGAAAAACCCGACTCGGTAGCTGCTTGGTTTGGTGTGAATGATAATTATCAGTATCGATAACTGGAGCAGATTGAAACAAAGAGAGGGAGGACGGGGTTCGGAGAAACGGGTTAGAAAAAGAAAAGACAAGTAATACAGAAAACCAGAGGAACATGAAGGAAAAAGATGACCTCGACAGCTTAAAAAAAAATCTAAATACCCCGAATCGGTTTGCAGCCATTGTCAAAGAAACACTAGACAGATAATTCCCCTGAATGGCCGTCCATTTTGTTCGAGAATGGAGCCATTGTCCTGTTGTGATAGGTTTCGCTTAAAAAGAAACTCATTCGCTCAGGAGTAAGCCTCTTAAAACGCCGTACAGTTTTCATGCTACAAAAAGGACAATGAAGTGGGGATGGGGGTGGGGGGGCGGTGGGGGGAGGGGGAGGATAGGTTCAAATCCCGACAAAATAATGGGCTAAAATCCTCGAAGTTTTTTTTTCTTTTCCTGAACTGATGAGATGGATTACAAAGACACGTGCGGCAATAATAACAAAAAACAAGAACAAACAAATAAAACCCAACCAACAATGACAACAACAACAATAGCAACACAGCAACAACAAACATATCAATGATAATCATAATGATAATCAGCCAGCTTAGAACGTTTCAAACATAATACGGCGGACTCAAGGAGGAAGATTCATTCCACTCTAAGTTTTGTGTGGTTCACTCCCACCACTCACCCCCCCAACACTTTGGTCCCACCCTCTCCGTAAAGCCACAACCCAGTTCATTTCGTACTGATCGCACACTTAGCGCACGTTAAGCAACCCATGGCAACAGCGGAATTTGTCCACGACAAAACGTTCTGAGAAAACAAAAACTTCCAATTTGACAGTGAAGCAAATATCCGTACTGCCAGGGGAGAGGAGGGGATCGGGGGGGAGGGGGGGGGACAGGGTGCTACGATTCACAATGGCAGACTGCCCTCCACGCCCGAGCGAACTGTACGATTCTCACACAAGAGTTGTGTCAATACAATGCCACACTATTACAACACAACAACACTGCAGCATGAAAGTAGGCGAGACTTACTGTTGGCGTTCCTCGACACACACACCCGTTAGGTGTTGTGTGCTCCACGGGCTATCTTTATGAGTTTTTTTACGCGAACTGTAACAAAAGGAAGTTCGCCGCTTCGTTACCCCGTTAGCTGTTACATCCCCCCCCCCCCCCACCTTATGTCTGCCGAGGAGAAGCGCTAAGCAGCCCTGGCGTGACATTGTGTACCTGTCTTGTTTTAATTAAGGAGCAACAGTTTCTGCACTGGTTTATTGTGTGCATTAAGCAAACTGCACCGACAAGCAACTCTCCCTGCTAGGAAACTGCCACGCGGAGCAGAACGCAGCCTGCAAGTTTGTCAGATAACGAAGGGGTGTGACCCGGTGTCAAGGCGGACTGCTGTCCATTTCATTCGTTTGACACGCGTGGAGCGCAGCACATATTTATGATACACATTCCAAGCCTCGAGCAGTGATCGTCTATAAACAGCTACTGTCTACAAACATAAAACTACACACATATATACATACCCACAGCACACACACACACACACACACACACACACACACACAGCTAGCTGATACACGTTTCTTAGACAGTTAAGTTTTTTTCTATCGGAAAAGGGGGAAAAAGTAAATACATGTGCATGAGATGTACAGCTTACGCATCAATTCCTACAAAGGAAAGCACTACACTTTTCTAACCACGAATGCACTGTCAGACAAGACCATTACCGTTACTACTGCTATCATACCATCTGCTGCTACTTGTATCAACATCATAGAAGCACCTCAAAACAATTTACTAATAATTATATTATTATGAATAATAACGGCGACCAAACCAAAACTCGAATGATTTTGCAAACTGCCAACAGACCAGATCTTCGGTTTTACGTCAACTACATGCACATCATTGACAGTACTGTCATCATTAGCTGAATGATGGGAATACAGCATTCTCGATGCCTGACACAGCAATCGGCATTTTCAGTGTGGCATTTGAACATATAGAACCAAAGAAAACTGATCAACAGACCTACGAAACACACACACACACACACACACACACTCTCTCTCTCTCTCTCTCGTATGCACGACCGTGTGTACACGCGTCTCACACATATAATCCCATTCTCCCCATCAGTCGCACACACTAAACAGTATAAGGAACGCATGTGACAGCGAAAGAAGCGAAACACGAAGCGGGGGAGTGACCTACATCATATTATAATTTTAAAAAATGGGATTTGGTGTTAAAGCCTTTGGTACCTCTAATGAACACACACGCACTATAGATAAAACGGATGCGACAGATCAAGATACATGAAAATAAAATGCAATACAAATGAAATAAAACAAGAAACAATTCAGGTTTTATCTCCAATCAAAATTAATTTGTAACGATTGATATTTCAAACAAATGGATCGTTTAGGGCGATAGAATAAATATAAAAAAAGATCAGATACGATAAGACCAAAAATACTCAGCACGGGAATCTTGAACTGTAAACTCCGCGTTTAAATCACTTCCCCTAGAAAACTGCTTTAAAAACTCAGCTGGGAGATAACGATAAGATGTAGAAACTATTTTGCAAACTCAGCGTGGTAATCTTGAATATACACAAAAAGAAAACCATTACAGTTACATAAATTCAGAAAACACGAAATTAAAAAAAATAAAAAAAAAAAAAAAACATACGAAATCATGTCAGGCCAAAAACCCAAGCAACAAAAAGACACTCGGTAGTATCAAGAACATTACAATGATTAATTAGGCGAATCGAAAAAGGTATCGGAACAGGTTCATTTTCTCTGGAAAAAAAATCGGCCAAAGCACCAGAGTTTTGCAGCAGAGCAAAGATGGCGGCGAATGACTACAGGAAATGTCTGCCACATCAATGCTTTACCCTGGTTTGTAATGGTGTTTTTTGTTTCGCCTCTTCGACAAAATCAACGCCAAGTCCAACAGATTACTGGTGCGATATTTACAGAAAAAAAGAGTACATAATAGGACGACTTTCAGTTTGGCTTTTGATTTCGTCTTTGATAAGATCACCTTATGGACGATGCTTGAAATAACCTTCAGTTTGACAGAACTTCCGATTATTCATTTTGGTTAAAATGTTGAAGTGACTGTATTTTTGCTACGGCTATATCCAGACAAACAGGAGCTTGTTTTTAGGTAAAATGTGACTTAGCTGAGTTTCTTCTTCATGAAAAAGGGCACCTTGTCGACTTCGTAGACCTTGGTTCTATCCATCACTTTCTTTCAGTTCACTTAATCAAGGAGGCATTACTGCGTTCGGACAAATCCATATATATATATATATATATATATATATATATATATATATATATATATACTGCACCACATCTGCTGAGCACATGCCTGATCAGCAGGGTTAACTCAGAGTGCTTTGTCAGGCCTTGAGGAGTGTGTGTGTGTGTGTGTGTGTGTAGCTTTTTCACGTGCATAATTATTGCGTTGACTGTTCCACTGCGATGAAGATGTGAGTGAGTGGGTTCTAACACTTCGCTGGTGTCTGTGGAGAGAGGTGGGCAGACACTGTCACACGGTGACCACTTTGCTGGGTGTATGTATAACCGTTGCCCATGGCCATCGAAGGGTATTCCGAAAAAAAAACAAAAAAACGGCAACGCCTCCGCGCCCAGTTACACGTTGACACTAAAAACAATATCACCCCCTCCCCTGTACTGTAAATGCTCACCTATTAACATTGGGACTGTTGTTGCGACTGAACTTTAAACGAAATGCACACGGGTTTTCTAAACCTTGGTTTCTGAGCAATTGTTCGAGTTTCACTTCTTATACATGTCATGTTTTGATGTGAAGCAGAATCTGATTCTATTTGTCCTTAAAAACCTAACACAATACAAGGCAACGCAACGCAGCACAACACAACGCATTATAAACAAAGGTAATGCCACTTTCTTCTTTTAAGCTTTCTTGATGAAGAAAACCTAAGTCTTTCTTTAAACATTTTTTCAATTTCCATTTTCGATAACAAATAGACAACTGATACACACACACTCCTATATCCTTACTTGACCTGCTGTGTCGTTTCTTTCAGTCTTTCTTCCATCGCCTCCTCGCTTTGTCTCTTCTTGTGTGTTTCTTTCCACCGGATCTTCATCTTTGTTTCCCGTGTTTGTGTGCAACCCGGAGTATCCGCTAGTGTTGATGAGAGAACATTTGGATCGGGTTGCAGCAGTTGCATGTTAGCTGACAGGTCGACAATGAAATCAAATGAAAACGAATGGGTACTTCTGACCGTGATACTGATGTTACGGAAATGCAAGGGGATTTATCACCCAATGCTTCAGACAGTGTTAATACTTTGAAAGCTCATGTGGAGTCAACATCGAGGACACATGGCAACAACGAGATTGTTCTTCCTTTCTCTTCCTTCTTGCCTTTCTTCCATTATATCATACAGTGAGCGGGGTTTTTTCTCTTTCAGTCTGTCCTGTGTTCTTTCTTTGTGCGTTCTTTGCTTTTTCTTGCAAGCTGAGCCGACAGTCAGCACACAGTCCCGCCTTGTGTTTCCGGATCGACAAGAAAAGAGTAGTGCCCTGGAGCACCGGAAGTTACCACTGACAGATGAAAGGCAATGGGCCTTGCATCCACAAACACCCCTGCTACTTATCCTACTCCCCTGGATACATCTGTGCACAAGCGAAATGTCATGATCCACTCGCTCAGCGCCGTCACAACGGATCAAGCAGGCGTTTTCCACGTGCAAGGTCAGAAGGCAAAACCTAACGCTTCGCCCTTGAGCGTATCGAGATTCTTGCTTTTGGCACATGCTTTCTACCCCCTGTGTGTGTGTGTCTGTGTGTGTGTGTACCTTTCATAAAGGGTCTTTTCGCAAAATAAATGCATGGCGAAAAACGCGAGTTCGAGAGCACTGAAATTTCAGTGGCTATATCTTCAATTCTACATGTCTGCATACAGGTGCCGCCCGTTACCCATCGAAACAAACCATCTTTGCCTGTCTCACTCAGTCCAATACAAATCATGTTGTGAACGTGCCAGTCGACTACTGTAGCAATATTTGGACTTGAAAACATTTGAAAGGCGAAACAAAGTATAAGAAAAAATGCGAATAACAAAAAAAAAAAAGAAAAAAAAAAGAAGAAAAAAAAAAAAATAAATTAAATAAAATCACACACAAACATAAGCTCTCTGAATTTTCAAAAGGAAGAATGATAAATAATCAAAATAAATACATACATACCAAAAAAAAGTTTCAAATATTCACCTAAATCTACTTATTAATATCAAATGAAAAAAAAAGAAGAAAAAAGGATTTGTCTCCTCTTAGACTTGAAAAATGCAACCACCTCAAACAAAACATTTAGGAAGGAGACCTCCTTTGGAGTAAACAGTGAAAATGTTCATGTCCCGATATCACTTAAAATCTCAGCATTGTGAATAGAAAAAAAAAAGCTAGCATTGACTGACCCGTCACGGTGTACACACACTAATACCTCGTTTGGTTTCAGGTGGAACAAAGGGCTGAACTGTGGAGAATTTCCTCTTTGCCGTTCATCGCAACAGCTTGGTGGGATCACTTCTTGCAGCGGAATCTCAAACACATATTTCAGGCTGTGAGCAAAAGCTGTGAACAATTTAGTACACGCTGCTAAAACTGCATATTATAATGCCACAATTGCTGCATGTGCCACCTCCAAAATGTTGTATTCGATCACCCACAAACTCCTTGGCAAATCCGACCCCTCTCCCCTTCCCACCAACACCCCACCCTCCCAACTTCCACAAGCACTTTCAGATTTCTTCACCAGTAAGATCCTGGACCTCCGTCAGACTCTTGACTCATTCTGTCGCCTCCTCCGTCTTTCCCGACCCACCTTTCTTTGGCACCCCCTCACCTCTTCCCAACCTGTTTCTGTTGACACTGTCAAGAGAATTATCTGACAGTCAAGCATTAAAACATGCGAACTTGACCCTCTTCCTGCTTCGTTCCTCAACCACTGGCTTGACACACTTCTTCCACACATCACTTCTGTTATTAACAACTCACTTCTGTCTGGCTCCTTTCCCATTGTGTTTAAGTTTGCTATCTTACGGCCACTGCGCAAAATGTCCAGTCTCGATCCAGACTCACTAAAGAAAAACAGACCCGTTTCTAATCTTCCCTTTTTCTCAAAAGTCACAGAGAAAGTCGTCCTTGCTCAACTTCTCGACCACCTCAGAACCAGTAACTTGAATTACCCATTTCAGTCTGCTTACCTCACCGGTCATAGCACTGAGACAGCCCTTCTCAAAACTGCGAACGATTTATCAACTTCTCTTGACAACAACGAAATATCTATGTTCTCCCTCCTTGTTCTTTCAGCCGCCTTTGATACTGTTGATCATCAGATTCTCCTCAACCGTCTGAATCGGACTTTTGGAATCTGCGATCTTGCTCTCTCATGGTTCCGCTCTTACCTGTCTGACCGTTCCAATGTTGTTTCTGTTTGCGGTCTTTCATCCTCCCCTTCCGATGCACAGTTTGGTGTGCCGCAAGGCTCTGTGCTTCGGCCCATTCTGTTTGTTCTCTATGCACAACCGATTTCCACCTTTGTGAAACACCATTCGTTGTCCCACCATAGCTTTTCCGATGACAACCAGCTGTATCTGTCGAGACCTCCGTCTCTCCTTCCCTCTCTCATTGACTCTACTCAGGCCTGCATCTCCGATCTGAAGACATGGATAACTGAAAACAAGCTTAAATTAAATGAGGATAAAACTGAAATCAAGATTATCACCCCACAAAGACTTTGCCACTCAGTCTCTCTTCCTGCCACCAGTCTCCCTCCGTGGCACCGACATTCCTCTTTCTTCTTCCGTACGCAATCTTGATGTCATACTCGACCAGTCTCTTTCGTATCAGCGGCATGTTGCAAATATATGCAAACTATGTTACTTTGAAACTCGCACATTTGCATCCATTCGTCATCTCCTGACTGAAGATGGAATCAAAACTCTCCTCTGTGTCTTTGTGCTGTCCCGCCTGCATTGTTGTAATTCCCTATTTGTCGGTTTACCCAGCTACCTCATTGCTTGGCTTCAGAAAGTCCAGAACTATTCTGCTCGTCTTGTTTTTCGTTCCTCTAAATTTGATCACGTCTCTCCTCTCCTTCATGCTTTACACTGGCTACCAGTACAAGAAAGAATTATTTACAAAGTCGTCTCTCTTTGCTTCAAGTCTATTGAGGCTTCTGGTCCACAGTATCTTTCTGATCTCATTCATCCTTACATACCCTCACACCAACTCCGCTCTTCTTCTGACGCCCGTATGCTTAGGGTCCCTCCTGCTGGAACCAAAACGTATGGCCAACGCAGTTTTTCATACCAACCCCCCTTTCTTTGGAATCAGCTTCCTCAGCCTCTCCGTCACTCATCTTCGCTGCAATCTTTCAAATCCAGTCTGAAGACCCACATTTTCCCCTCCTGAATAATTCTCAACAGTTCATCCCTTTCCAGTGTGAACTAAAATGACTATTAGTAATTGAGCGAGTTTTGATAGTTTCAGAATTTGTTGGTTGTATTTTTGATTGTGTACTATTTGCGTACTGTATGCTATGACGTGTGTGTGCGTGCGCGTGTGCTTGTGTGTGTGTGTGGGTGGGTGGGGGGGTGAATAATTCTTAATAATGTTTGGTATCTTGTGTTCAATTTTTCCTTTTTGATATTTACATATGTGTTTTATTTGTAAACCCCTTAGACTTATTTTCAAGATTAGGCGTAAATGCTCATGATAATAATGATAATGATAATCATCATCATCATCTATCCATCTGTCTGTCTGCCCGTCTGTGTATCCGCAGCCCATCTAGTCTATCGATTCATCTACTTTATTATCTGCCCATTTTTCTGTCTATCTCCGTCTGCCTATCTACCGTATATTATCGATCTACTTATCTGTATCTATTCTGTCTGTATGTCTATCTGTCCATCCATCCGCCTATCTAAACCATTTCTAAGCCTGTCTGTCTGTGTACCCGCTATTCTGTTCCACGATATCGAAGCTAAAGCAGAACTTTCCATCAAGTTTTAAGAGCAAACCAGTTGGAAATGACAGAGAAGACGTCATTGAGGATCCAGTGTCTCTCTTACACTGGAGACAGTGGGGACAAACTGGTCCTTTTCTTAAAATGCTAACAAGCGGAACGCTCGGAAGAGCAAAGCATGTAATCCGGCCATTGTTTTGTACTGTGGAAAACATGTCGGGTGGTGTGACTGTGTGCTGCTGTTAACTGTTGCTGCTCTTCGTTAGTCTGTGGGTGTATGCTGTGTTTGACAGGTGCTCGCGTGTGTTAGTGCGCGCATGTGTGTGTGTGTGTGTGTGTGTGTGTGTGTGTGTGTGTGTGTGTGTGTGTGTGTGTGTGTGTGTGTGTGTGTGTGTGTGTGTGTGTGTGTGTGTGTGTGTGTGTGTGTGTGTGCGTGTATGCATGCGTGCGCGCGCGTTCATGTATAATTATGATGTGGAAGAGAGAGAGAGAGAGAGCGAGAGAGAGGCAGCTGGTTAGATGATCACTTATCAAATAACATACACAACATACTGACAGTTAGTATAGGTGTTATCGAACGTTCCCTTACCTTTTTTACGAATCTAAAGGTCAATATGGTAATTCTTTAAGCTCTGATTAACAATCAACTTCTTTTCAACGTAATCTTAAAAACAGTTCCAGTTTACTTCGACAGTACATCCTACGCATACGTGTATACACTGTTTATATCATCCTGTCACATTAGTTCTGTATTTTCGGCGTAAAAGAGCGAAATTTATACCGTAGGTTACCAAGCAGAATGCAATACCTGACCAATAATTTATTACCCTCCAAAGAAAAATATGAAAGTGGACAACAACAACAACAATAAAACAATGTAGAAGGCATATTTATTGGACACGTGGGAGGGTAAGGAAAGAAACATGTCAAATTAAAAACAGAATAAACCAGTAACGAGACAAGTAAAACAAAACGCACGCGCACGCCGATACTTGTTAAAGCTCTCACGCGTTGGTCTGCACGCGGACCTCTTCTCTTATTCAAACACACACGAACACACATCTTCCCGCACCCGCGCATTCATATCTGTAATCTGGTTGAAGAAAGAACGTTCGTAGACTGAATAAATGAACAGCCTTTTTAGGTTTCAGGAACTTTCAGATAACCAGATTGATCCTCTGTAAAAGAAACAACGGCAATCACACACACACACACACACACACACACACACACACATGGACTGACATACAGGCATACAGAGGCACACGCACACTCAAATAAACACACACGCATGAGTTCGGATGCAAGCATGCACATATCATTGCACAAATACTTGTGAGAATGTGCACACATACGCATACTTACCTGTACACGGATATGGTATGGCAAAAACATACACAATCGCAGAAACCATTGAACTTCTACCTTAAAGTAGACATTGAAACAGGTTTCTTTTCGTTTTCGAGAGAATAACGTTTGAGC
>NC_134897.1:38845131-38850131 GCF_041734735.1 Babylonia areolata
CACGTGAACGTGTTTCCAGTTGATATGTTTGGAGAAGTACATACACACAGGCTTTAATACTCTAGTTTCCAGCTGACTGGAGTAGACAGAGAAAGATTCCAATTGATATGATAGGAGCAAATACACAGTGAGTATCTATCCTGATTACCCTGTCAAACGCAAAGGAGAGGAAGAGTTCTCGTGACATAAATGCAGATCAGTACTCAAAAGGTGTATCGATGTGAACAGGGCTGACAGTGGTTGACAAGTTAATGAATAATGATTCCCTGCAGGCAGGTAAATCATTCTCACTGCGACCTTGAGCTTTAAGGATGAAGGTCAGTAATTCTGTCGTGTGTTTGGAAAAGATTTTGGTGCGACATTATAATGTCGACTTTCAGAGACGGTTTCAGAGAAACAAACACCAGCAAAAACCGCAGCTTGTGAACTCGATTAATTAAAAGTCAAGTTCACAACCAACAGCACTTGTCAGCATATTTGGTATTTAACATCAATTTGCCAAGATCCTTTCAGAATGGAGACCTTCCTTTCCTTCACCATAGTTTGATACCCTCTTCATCATCTCCTAACCAAGACAAGAGGGAGACAGAGTGAAACTGATGTTCACTGAGGTGATTAGCTGAGTGTCCCCTCAATCACCACTGGTATTCCACAAGGCAACCCTTGTCAATCCATGTCTTACGGCTTTTGTAGAATAACCCCCCAACAATCTACTGAGAAAACTGTCCTTGGTTTTGTGGGAGCCAAGGTCAAAATCAACAATTTCATCAGTTTGATCAGAAACTGGGATTGTAAAGTATTTGTGGTTGGAATATATATGTCCAACGGTTCTCTGTTTATGGACATTCAGACAGACAGACGGACACAGACGGTTTGTGACACACGCACACATTCACGAGACGCCTGAGGACACTTCTCTCTGCTATAATCTTCTCCGTTTCACAAGAACTAAAAAGAAAAGAAAAGAAAAAACAAAGAATATACTGAAAGACAACGCCGTATTTCTCACTTTTTTCTCCCTTCTCCTGATCTTATTCTCTTCTCAATGAAGATTTCTTTTACCTATATCTTTGACAATCCCCGTAGATTGTGTTGATCAAGTTTTCCATTCTGTCTACATAGGATACTTTTTTTCCTTTTCTTATTTCACTGCTGAATTTTCTCTTGAACCGAGAGATAAGAAACCCCCTTTAACAGTGCAACGAACATTTCTAAAAAAAAGCCTTTCCAATTCACGAAAATGATGAATATTCATAAATCACACGCCCATAATCATCTTTGGTCGCCAATTCCCTATTGCGCCGTCGGAAGATAACAATAAATACATTATCACATCCAGCCACTTTCACATCGGTCGTCTTGGGAATTCTCTACCCCCAAGACTTTACAGTATTGAAGTACTGAAATAAGGAAAAGGAAGTCATTAAATTTTGTCGGATAAGTACCGCGTGGATGTAGTTTCTATTTGGGATGCCAATCCTTGACTTGTACTTGACTTGTAATCTGTCTGTTCCTGTTTGGCGTTTTGTGCCCTTTTTAAGTGGTATGGACTTGTAGGGTCCCTTTGGCATTCCCAGGTGTCAGTTGTGATCACTCTTTCCAGAGCAGGGACATCAGAATAATAGTTAAAATTTTGAATGTTCGTGTCACGCAATCGAAAGAACTTTGACTAACTTAATCGTCTGACCAGTTCAGTGAAACAAACTAACTCAGATTCACGTGGTCATCCACGTGGATTTTTCTTCTTCTCTTTCTGTCTGTCTGTCAATTTGAAACGTTAATATAACAGTTAGAAACGGACAAATCCAGGAGCCACCTCATGTTCGTCGTCGTCAAGAAATATAGATACAACAGATCCGTCGCAAGAGATAGATATATTATATATACATATAAATATATCTTTTCTTGATCAAGCAGCCTCGTGTTCCCCCCACCCACCACCACCAACACCACTGCCACCACCGTTCAGTGGTACTCTCGAGTCTCTGGCAAGGAATAATCCACTTCGCAAGAGCACCCAGAGCGCACTCTGACGTAGTCCAGCCGGTAGTCCTGCGTGACGTTGAAGTCTTTGACGAAAGCGTAGGCGTAGGAATATTTCTGCACACAGCGCGAAAACCGCTTGATCACGGGGTCCACCATTTGGCACGGCTTGTTGACGACGTCGGGGCGACACCGGGTCTCGTACAGCTGCTGCACCACCCGCTCGCTGCGGAACAGCTGCAGCAGCTTGCCCTCCCGGGACAGGCCGCCCAGGGGTCGGATCCGGCTGGACACGGAAGGGCAGCACTCAAACCGGAGCGAGTGGGGGGCCGAGCGGGAGTCCCCGTACCTCTTGGAAATGACTTCATAGTCCCTGTTCCAACACGGACAGAAGGAAAAAAAAACAAAACCGCACGCACGCACGCACACACACACACACACACACACACACACACACACACATCCACCATTAACTTCTTGATTCTTGTTGAATGTTTCATAACAACAACACCGATAATGATAATGATATTAACAACAACAGCGCACAGTGTGTGTGTTTATGCGCGTGTATGTGTGCACGCGCGTGCATGTGTTTGTGTGTGTGCGTGCGTGCGTGTGTGTGTATGTGTGTGTTTTCTTTCTTTAGTTTAACGTTTTTTCACTGTTTAGTGATATTAGACGAAAAGAAACGTGTATGTGCATATGGGAGATGAGGGAGTGGAGTATATGTGAAGAGGTGGTCGGATGACTGAAGTGACGGTGAGTGTGTGTGTGTGTGTGTGTGTGTGTGTGTGTGTGTGTGTGTGTGTGTGTGTGTGAGTGAGTGTGTGTGTGAGTGTGTGTGTGTGTGTGTGTGTGTGTGTGCGAGTGTCTGTGTGTGTGTCTGTGTCTGTGTGTGTGTGTGTGTGTGTGTGTGTGTGTGAGTGTGTGTGTGTGTGTGTGTGTGTGTGTGTGTGTGTGTGTGTGTGTGTGTGTGTGTGTGTGTGTGTGTGCGCGCGCGCGCATTACAACGTACAACAGCAAGTCAGCAATATCCAAACGCAAAAAGTTAAGAATGTGAGAAAAAAACTGTACAAAGTCACACAAGATAACAATTAAAAATAAACAAAAATAACATTCTTGTCATCACCACCACGTCGTCATCAGGAACATCAGACTAGAGGACCCTGCTGATGACCCACTCCATCATCCACCCCAGCAGATCATCATCATCTTCATCGTCATCATCATCATCGTCGTCGTCATTGTTCTCATCATCCCCAAACTGGCAATCGTCCATTTTCCCTATACATTGTCATGTCAGCAGTCTGGAATAACCTTATGTCAAAGGCGATGCATTTGGGGCTACACGGAAGGAAAGAAAATGCAACAAGACGAACACGAATTAAAGAGGGGTTGGAGGGAATGACGAAAATACTACTCTGTTTCTGCTGTTCAGTTGTTTTTGCGCAGCCGGCCTTCAAGCTCTTACGCAATCAGTCATCAGCGGGTGGAAAATCACACAAAAACTACACACAATAAAGTGCACTGGGGGGGGTGTGGATGCGCTTGGTGCAAGGGGAGGGGATGGGAGAATAAAGTGGGAAGAGTTTTCGGCACAGGGCAAGAGGGGTGAAGAGACAAGGGAGGGAGAAACACAGCGACAGAGAGAGAGAGAGAGAGAGAGACAGACAGAGAGAGACAGAGACAGCACACACACACACACAGAATAACAGAGTGAGGACGAGGTGGAGAAGGAATAGGATAAAACGAAACATTTGTTTAATGACGTCATCGCCACGTTTGAAGCTTTTCCAACTACTTTATTCACTCATAGTACTCAAATCGGAAATGAATATTATGTGCAGACGCAACGGTGTAACACGTACACGGTGGAAACAGTTATTTTCACCACTGTCTTTATCCTGTGTCATCCTGGATTACCATCGCACGCTGACATCTCTTGAAAGCTTTGTGCAAAACTACAACAAAATTAATCGATCAAACCTGTCTTCAGTTCAGCACGTGAAAGTTTAAGACCTAGAAGGACCAGAAGCAAGTGCGTGTGTGTGTGTGTGTGGGGGGGGGGGGGGGGTGCATGTGTATGCGTGTAAGTGCGAGTGCGTATGTTCGTGCATGGGTGGAGGGGTGGAGGTGGGAGGTGGAGAGAGAGAGAGAGGGAGAGAGAGAGAGAGAGACAGACAGACAGACAACAGAGACTGAGAGAGACAGAGTCGAAAACAGAAAGTTTCTATTCATCAAACCCAGTTCTGACACAGTTCCCGACCTTCATCTATTATCATTGGCCGTTGTTTACAGACTGTAAAGAGAGACTCAGACTCCGAAAGGTCAGTTTGATTTAGTTTGAACACAAATGATCTCTTCACCTACTCCATTTTATCTACACATGATGATGGTATGAAGCTGAATAATCATATCGATAATGGTTCATCCACACTGCATTTTGTTTGACAATATTGTATTGTTATCGTATCAATCTATTCATCAAGGATTTTCCCTGCGAAGTTCGGATTATGATGACCTCGGAGGACATAATCATATTTTTCTTCTTTTTCTCTCCATCCTCCTACCCACCCCCACACCCCTTCCACCTTTGAAACCCCTCCGGACGCGGGTTTTTCAAAAGAAAAAAATCAAAAGGGGCACAGCCATTAGCACAACCCTCGTAATAAGATGAAATGCGGTTCGCAGCACCGTCGGAAGAATATTATGATTATCGCTGGCATCGCTTGACCTTTCTTTCTCTCTCCAGTGGTAGACGATTGGTTATCACGTGCACGTGCGCCCCGCGTGCTGACATGCAAGTGGAAAGAGACTGTCCTCCGCCCACGTGGATAGAAAGTCCACAAGAGACGGGCTGCTAATGACAGATTTACGCACGCGCAGTCAAATCTGTGGAGAGAGGTGAGTTTTCTCAAAAGAGGACAGGTTGGAACAGACAAGGGGGGAGGGGGGGGGGGGAGGAAAAGTACTAACCTCATATTCTTTTTTTTTTTAATTCCTCCCCTCCACCTTCT
>NC_134897.1:38857631-38862631 GCF_041734735.1 Babylonia areolata
AGAGATAGAGAGTGGTATGATGGTGGTGATATTAGCTGGGGGCGGGGTGGGTTCAGGTGGGTGGGATTTGGGGTTTGGGTGGGTGAACGAATTTTAAAATTTTTGAGTGATTCTTCTGCTGTGTGTTGCCAATGATATATCTCATTTCTGTCTGTCTGTCTCTTTCTTTGTGCCTGTCTTACTGTCTTTCCCTTCTCATTTCCACTCTATCTGTACGCTAAATTACACTATATTGCATCTCTCTTCAATTAATACGAGTTTTCGTACTGCAAGTGACAATATCCTTTCAAATACAAGTGTCTTTCTGCATAGGATTTCAAGAACCACTATCTGAAAGACATTCCAAGTCCCCCCCCCCCCCCCCCATAAATTAGATACTTTCAAAAGCATGTTACAGAAAATGAATCCCATGGAAAAAAAAAAAAAAAAAAAAACAGGGGCCCAGGAATTCAAACATATACGATCTAGAACGTTAAAAGATATGCACACAATCAATGGAGCCATCAGCCTTACTAGTGTTGTCTTTTAGCCACTGACTGTTGTTTCTGTTCCAGCCACATCACCACACTTTTCATCCTGTCTCTCCAATCCACAGCGCTGCTTTGATCTTCTATTTCCATCCCTCAGCCATACGTACCTCCTGTTCCCACACTTCATTCCTAACGACGGTACACATCTCTTCATCAGCATAAAATGGAGTGATTCATATCAAACGGTGACGCCGTATCCTTTCTAATGCTCTAAATTTCCTAACACCAAGGACAAAATTAATACCTGCATGTGCCGAGGTTGTACTTATACAGACAGCGACTGACAAATATGATGAAAATTGCTTCTTTTCATCAAAACATCCTCCCCATATGTCGATCAAGGGGAAGACGGCATCTCCAAGAGACAAAAGACCTACAGGTCTTTGTGAGTCAGTGGTGGTGGGGAGGTGGGGAGTGTGAAACAGAGGTAATGATCAGCTGGTCGCTTTGGTGGCGTGGGCTGGCTCGGGGCGGATCTGCCGAGGGACTAATTTCCCCGGTTTCTAAGGTAGGGGTTGGGAAAGGTTGACGAGTCATTTGCTCTGATCCTAATCAACTTCACTGCATTCTCTCACAATGCTTCCAGTCTCTTCTTTGTAAATGAGATGCGTGCGTACGTGTGTGTGCGCGCATGTGTGCGCGCGCGCGTGTGTGTGTGTGTGTGTGTGTGTGTGTGTGTGTGTGTGTATGTACGTACGTGCGGGTGTGTGTTTTCAGTTTTGTTTTTAGTTAGCAGCTGGTAGCTTTGCTTTAGCATACCAGAGAGAGAGAGAGAGAGAGAGAGAGAGAGAGAGAGAGAGAGAACGATTGTTGTTTACTCTGCTTTGTTTTTGTTAGTTTGTTTAAAACTGAAATAATATGAACCATACTTTCTCAGCACCATATCATATTCCTCCTGTATTAAAGACATATTTATATTTATTATATATATATATATATATATATATATATATATATATATAACAACAACAATATATATATTTAAACACTGGCCTTAAGGGACAAAGTAATCTCTTATCTCCAACTCGCTTCCTCTCTCTCTCTCTCTCTGGATGTTGGGTATAAAAACAACAATGTCATAATGCTTATTCCACTGGCTTCATGAAATGAAATTCGTTTCGTTCGTCCTTTTCTCTCTTTCACCGTCTGAACTTTCTCCACCCGGGCAAGATCACTGATACGTGCTGTATTATCTGTTTACTGTTTCTGCTGTCACACAGCGGCTATCGTGTGACTGCCCAAGGGACATCATGACACAGCATACGGTGTCAGCCCAGGGGAGAATTATGGCGACAGCTCTCCAGTGTGTTTATCTGAAGGAATGATTGCATGCTGTTAGAAAATAAATGAAGAGACAGAGAGAGAGAGAGAGGGGGGGGGGGGAGGAGGAGGGAGAGAGAGTGGGTGGAGGACTGGGGTTAGGGAGGCTCACGTAGGAGTTACTAAATCAACCAGAATGATTTCTTCTTTTTTTTCCAAAGCTATTTTGGCGGAGTCTTTTCCGAATTTGAGAAGCGTAAAAATACAAAGGCTAGCCCAATGAAACGATATAATAGTCTCCAAAGCGAAGGTGTTTTTAATACTTTTTTTCTTTTCTTTTTTTTAAAGACTTTATTGGAATTACAAAGAGCAATGAAAATATAGATAAGAAAATGATTTCGATAAAAAAAGAAGATATTTTCTTTGTTTCCCATTTCATCTGAACAAAGTGAAAATAAAATGACATTGGAACGAGGTACAGAGATCACCAACAACCTGCTAAAAAATATTTTTTTAAAACAAACAAAAACAAAAACACCAAGACACACACAGACACACACCCACACACGCACGCACATAAACGCATTTTATCTTACACGTTCTGCGCAATAACATTGTCAAGATGGACATAAACATGACCGCTGGAAATGCGACACCTACACCACGGCATCCAATCACCCCCACCCCAACCTCACCACCGCTTTCCCTCTCAACCCCCTCTCTCTCTTTCTCTCTCTGTCTTCGTCACTGTCTAGCGCTTGGCATGGTGATTTTCTAGCCATCAGCAATTTTTGTTCTCAGTGTGGGAAGAATCCTGTACAGTGTGGCCAGACGTCACTTCCAGAGCTGGAGCGTCCACCTTGTCCAGAGTGGTTCGCCGTGCAGCAGGCTGAAGGGAGCGGTCGTGGACAGAGGAATGTGGCATCCGCCTAGAGAAATGCGTTCCCTCTATTTCTGGCCCCTCTATTCAGTGAGCATCTGAGGATGGCCATTGTGTTTCTGTTGTCTGTCTGGCTTCCATCGCACTTCCTTCCTTACCACCTGCTCACCATCTCTCTCTCTCTCTCTCTTCTCCCATTTCTCTTGCCCCACTCTCTGTCTTCTCAATAGGGTCAGTCATCACCACTACCCTGTGTCGGTCTGCTGGCCAGTGACGTTTTCTTTGGTGGAGGGAATCCAGTTCCTGGTTTCCGTATGTCACATCCGATACTGAAGCCCCTTTCACAACGGTCGCCCGCACATCACATTGGATGGAAGGCTTTCGGACAAGGATGAAGGATGGGAAGTAGGGGTGGGAGAGGAAGGGGTGTGACTGCGTGTCTGGGGGAAGGGGGAGAATGTGGGTGGCGGGGTGCAGGGAAGAGAGAGATGGACATATCCTGTTGTCGATGACTTTCCACGCCAGTTTGGAAACGCAACGCACTTGGCAAAAGTGTTGCACGGACTGTGTTTGTGATCGCTGGTGTCGGTTCTGATGAATTAAAACAAAAGCCTGCATGCACTGACACAAAGAGAGATAAAGACAAAGACACAGGAGACAGAGTAAGGAAACATGTGTCTGTCAGCAGAAAGGCTTTTTTTTTTTTTTTACCACAGCCACCCCATTCCTATTGTACCCGTTTCCTCCCACCCCTCAGTTATCACCCTCACCCCCGCACGTCTTCCCTCCTGCCCCTCTTTGTTCTTCTGTCGCTCGTCATTAGTAAGGATTTAGTTACAGCACGTGCTGTCTCGTGTGTCTGTACACGTGGGTCTTGGTTGGGTGTCTCTCTACATATAGTGACATTATAATAGTTATTATGTCAGTCCGTAGATGGTGAGAGAGAGAGAGAGAGAGAGAGAGAGAGAGAGAGGAACAGTGACGGAAGTTGGTGGATTCAATGGCCGTATACACACTCTCTGGGGTGTGTCAGCACGATTTATTATCTTTGTTTGACACCCTCACTCCTCATCGCCCCAACATGCCAAACTTCCTCTTCATCTTATCCCACCGCTCGTGGTGCTGTCAGTGACACCGCCCCATGCATTCACTTGGCTTTGGGTCACAGAGTGGCGTTTCGTTTTCTTGGTACGAATCGTTCCTCTGTTCGAACCAATCTTATTTGCGAGTACAAAAAAAGAAGCAAATAGTTTTAATCATTTTCTGATCCGGAGACGCAAAACACAGAATCATCACTTTTTTTTTTTTTTTTTGCTCAACAACTAAATCAGAAGAGTCCTCGAAAATTTGTATTTGTATTTCTTTTCATCACAACATATTTCTCTGTGTGAAATTCGGGCTGCTCTCCCCAGGGAGAGCGCGTCGCTACACTACAGCGCCACCCATTATCTTGTATTTTTTCCTGCGTGCAGTTTTATTTGTTTTTCCTATCGAAGTGGATTTTTCTACAGAAATTTTGCCAGGAACAACCCTTTTGTTGCCGTGGGTTCTTTTACGTGCGCTAAATGCATGCTGCACAAGGGACCTCAGTTTATCGTCTCATCCGAATGACTAGCGTCCAGACCACTCAAGGTCTAGTGGAGGGGGGCGGAGGGGGAGGGGATATTGGCGGCTGAGCCGTGATTCGAACCAGCGCGCTCAGATTCTCTCGCTTCCTACGCGGACGCGTTACCTCTAGGCCATCACTCCACATAAGTAATGAAATGAAATCAGGCTGCCTACATGGCGGGGTAAAAACGGTCATTCACGTAAATACCCACTCGTGTGCATTCGAGTGAACGTGCCCACGAACGAAGAAGAAAAAGAAAAGGGAAAAGCAAACGGCATATGACATCGTTGCTGCGACTCGAGTGATTCTCTCACAGATGCCGACAGACGTGACGATGATGCGCACACAACCCGAGGATTACCTTTCAGCCCCTCAGTCACCTGTTGTCAACACTGCTGTCATTCCACTCCACTCCCAGTTCTTCACTCCCTACTTTGGAGCGTCGTCATGTCACTAACTTACTGATCGAATGAATGAAAGAATGAATGCATGAATGAATTATTATTATTATTATTATTACAATACGACCCGAAGTAGATGCACTACAATCAAATACAGCAATATGTGCTACAATTCAAGGAAATGGTAAATCAATACAAGAAGTTTCGAAGTAATTAGCCTGGCATGCAATACAAGACAGTGTAGTATAGTATAGACTTGAAGCTACAAAAGAAAAATATAATATCTGACGATCATAACCATCTCCTTATTTGCCCAGTTT
>NC_134897.1:38867631-38880131 GCF_041734735.1 Babylonia areolata
GTGTGTGTGTGTGTGTTGTGTGTGTGCTTGCGTGCGTACGCGCGCGCGCGCGTGTGTGTGTGTGTGTGTCTGTGTGGAGGGAGAGAAGGAGAGAGAGACACAGAGAGAGAGAGAGAGAGAGAGAGAGAGAGAGAGAGTAACAAAGAACGTGAGGACGGATAAGGAGAGAAAACACGAATGGAAACACGAACAAAGACAACAAGAACGTGAACAAAAAAATCCCCCAAAAAATACAGTGAAAAAGAAGACCCCCACCCCCACTCTCACACCGCCCCCCCTAACCCCCCCCCCCCACCCCCCACCCCAAAAAAAAAGAAAAAGAAAGAAAGAAAAATAGAAAGTAAAAAAGAAGAAAAAAAAACGAGGAGACAAGTAACAAAACCCAAAGCACTCCAAAACCCAAGATCAGTTTTGAACCCAATCCCCCTGTGTGTTTGCCGCAGTTTACCCACAATAGCTTTCAACGACTTGCTTGTGCAGAAAACGTATCAAGTGACGAGGGGAGCAGGTAACGGGTGGGGACGGGGTGGGGGCAGTGATATCGTGCTACCCGAATGGCATTTGCAGACGACGTTCCACACTTATACGTGGCATTATCACATATAAAAAAAGTACAACCTAAATACAAAGACGAAACGTGTGTGTGTGTGTGTGTGTGTGTGTGTGTGTGTGTGTGTGTGTGTGTGTGTGTGTGTGTGTGTGTGTGTGTGTGTGTGTGTGTGTGTGTGTGTGTGTGTGTGTGTGTGTGTGTGTGTGTGTGTGTGTGCATGCCCACACGCATGCGACTTACAACAAAAGTAACAAATTTCTCCCCGAAACACAAACTATCCTCATCAGCAGTTTGTAGAGAAAGTGTTGGTTTCGTGGGGTGGTGGTGGTGGTGTTGGTGGTGGTGGTGATAGTGATGGCGTGTTTATGTAAGTGAGTATAAGAGAGAGAGAGGGGGAGGGGGGGGGGGGGCAAACACACGCAGACACAGGGATAGATGGGGGCTGACAGACAGATATACGGATCCATCCCCCTCCCCTGCCCCTCTCCCCCTCCTCCCGAGAGAGACAGAGTGTGTGTGTGAGAGAGAGAGAGGGGGAGAGAAGAGAGAGAGGGGGGACAGACAGAGAAGAGAGAGAGAGAAAGAGAGAGTGAGAGAGAGAGAGAGGGAGAGAGTGAGAGAGGAAGAGGAGAAAAGATAGGGGGACAGAGAGATAGGGGGGGGGGGGCTGAGACAACGACAGAGAGACACACAGAGACACAGCGAGAGAGAGAAGAGAGGGGGGGGGGAGAGAAAGTGAGAGAGAGAACGGGGACAGAGAGAGAGAGAGAGTAGAGAGAGAGAGAGAGAGAGAGAGAGAGAGGGGACTGAGACAAAGACAGAGACAGTGAAAGAGAGAGACAGAGAAAAAGAAAGAAAGCGAGAGAAAGAGAAAGGGGGGTGGGGGTGGGGGTGGGGGCTGAGACAAAGGCAGAGACAAAGAAGGCAGAGAAAAACAACAAAATAAAACAAAACAAACCAACAAAAAAAATCCCAGAGGCTTTCACAACGCAAGGATGTCACCAGCCGGGTGTCGTGTTACTGCTGTAAAGCAAGATGAGTGATTGATGGTGAACCGAGATAACCGCACAGCATCACTGTTAAGTTGCTTGACAGCGGACAGCTTTAAAACGGATGCTGCTAAACGGAAGAACGTCAGCGTTTTGTTGAGCGCGCTTGCGAGTCAGCATGCGCCCAGTTCTCTGTACGTTTTGATACTAAGATGGTGAAAGAGCGACACTGGGCCAGGGGACGAGGGAGAACAAGAACAAGAACAAGAACAAAACTTTAATCTCCAGGCCTCCGGCCCCTAGAAAGAGGTCAAAAGTACACACTCAGCCACACAAAATGTAAAATACGTACTAACTTAAACCTGTAGAACAAAAGTGCTTCTCGTGCATAGTAAATTAATTCTAACTTTCATCATTGTTGTCACATAATTCCTGTCGTTATCTTCAGGGCATTAAATATATAAATGCAGAGTTTACGAATACTGTAAACAGAACCAATCTTCAGCAAGTGAACATATGATTGACCTTCAGAGTTCAGATGTTTTTGCCGCAGGTTATTGTAAAGGACACAATTGTTTATAAAATGGTTTTCATCTTCGATCATATTACAACATTTACATGCGTAATTTGAATTACATTTGAATGTTCTTCTAAAAAAAAAATGATCCATTTATTGGGAGCAAACCAAGCCGTAATTTTACCAAACAGGGGGACGAGGGAGAGAGAGGGGGTGAAGAGGAAAACAGAGATAGAGGGGGGAGTGTGGGGGTGAGGGGCTGTAAAACAGTTTCAGTTTCAATGTTCAGTTTCAAGGTGCGTGCGGTATATGTACATGAATTGAGAGCTATCTTAGGTTTGTGTGAAATATTAACATTACAATCGAAATATGATTATTAAACAAAATAAATAAACAGATAAATACATTTTAGAATACAGTGATGGTAAAGATGAGCAGAAGGCAGGGAAAAAAAATCCCGAAGTCATTCAAACAGACAAATATCACAAGATAGGAAACGTCTGCCAACTCTCATCTGCTGATCAAACAAGGAAACAAGCACAAACAACACCAACACACACACACACACACACACACACACACACACACACACACACACACACACTGAAACCACTATTTTTTCCTCCCCTTTGTAGCGAAACCCTTCCTGTTTTGGACAACTTTAAGCATACACTACAGTACTCCCACACATTTTACCTTGATGACACTTTCTCCTTTTATTAAAAAAAAAAAAAAAAAAAAAAAAAAAAAATCGAAGGAAAAGGAAGACTGAAAAAAAGGACCTAAGCTGTCCACGAAATTGGGGGGATAATTGAATCTCAATCTCCCAGTAACGAAGTGCTTAACAGGGGTTTTCCTGCACCCGGGCCTAGTGTCTGAGGTTGTTTCGTTTTCATTCCGGTAAACAGTTCCGATCTGAGGGAGAGAGGGCCTGCTGGAAAGGGTGCGACACCACACAGGCTGCCTATCAGCACGCTGGCGTGTTTTGGTCGGTTTTTTTTTTTTTTTTTTGTTTTGTTTTGTTTTGTTTTTACTCCATCTTGTTGCTTTTTCTTTCTTTCTTTCGTTTCTGGTGGGAGTTGAGGGGACGGGAAATTCAGGTGAGAGTGTGGATGGAGTGGATCACGAGTATTCTATCTCAGTTCGCCAGTCTGTGTGTGTGTGTGTGTGTGTGTGTGTGTGCGTGAATGGATGTGTGCACAAACGCGCTTGCGGCGAGTGCGTGTTTGTGTTGACAGAACCATTGGCTAATGATGGAGAGAGAGTGGGGGGCGCAGGGAGGAAGAGAGAGGGGGGGAGGAAGACAGAGAGAGAGAGGGAGGGAGGGATGAAGAGAGAGGGGGGAGGGAGGGAGGAAGAGAGAGAGGGTGGGAGGGAGGAAGAGAAAGGGAGGGAGGGAGTAAGAGTGAGAGGGGGAGGCAGTAAGAGAGAGGGAGGAAGAGAGAGAGAGAGAGGGAGGGAGGAAGAGAGGGGGGAGGGAGGAAGAGAGAGAGAGAGGGAGGGAGGAAGAGAGAAGTTTCCGTCGCATTTTCTTTCAATCAGTGCTGCACTCCGGTTCCTTCATTAGTTTCTCTAATCCTGTGTCGCCTGGTGACATTTCTGCACCTGTCAGGTATAATACAGGTTTTTCAGCCACAACTTAGTTCTGCCATTTATTTCAGCATTCACAGGAAGGCAGGCGGGAGGGAATGGTGAAAAAACAGAGAGAGAGACACAGAGAGAGACAGACAGAGAGAGAGAGAGAGAGACAGAGAGAAGAAACAGAGGATCAAGAAACTCATTACAGTGAATATTTCACCCATAACAGAGGTATGGCCATTCTTCGGAAGGCTGGGTCAAAAGATGGACGTGGCTGATTTAGACAGAAAACAAATCGCACACAAAACTCTTCTATGTCATCGAGGAAATGAACTTCTTCGCTCCTTGTTTTTCTTTTTTTCCGACTTGTTTCGGGTGGGTGGGTGCGGTGTGGTGGTGTAGTGAGGGGCGGGCTAGAAGAAAATATACAGAGTAAAACTTGTTTAACTGCAAGGAAACCGGAATCTGTTGATTTCTCTTTTACGTGAGAGGACCAATTGTTTTTACTGACTCTGTGTTGCTTTTACACCCACACGGATATGCTTAAATGTCACTGCACCGGGAATGCCGGTATTAAACAAGATCTATAACAACACGGACAAATTCAGCGTTGCTTCTACCTCCGAGGGAAATAAAAATTACAACTCCAGGGTTTTCCCCGAAGGGATCAGTCATGATTGATATTAAGAACGGGAAGAACGTACACCAGTGGGTGATGCAAGAATGAATTTATAGCAAACAAGAGAGGCAAGGCCTTCAAGACTTACTTGTGATACACTTTAAAAAAAAATCCAAGCTTTTTATGTATTGAGTATAATTTCAAAATGTAATGTTTAAGATGAGAAAGATCAGTTTAAAGCAAATTAAGTCCCCTAGCATTAATTACAGAGTAATTTCCCTTTTTTACAACTGCACCAAAACGTTTGCAAAGTAAATTAAACTTCCATGCTTAGCAAACGAAGTTCCTGTTTGAACAAAAAATGATAATAATGACTGCTCTTGTTGTTGGGTCAGAATATCAGTGTGCCAAGTTTAGAGAATACAAAAAATATAAATATAACAGTAAATGCCGTTTGCATATAATTAGGCTTCATTTTTTTTTTTTTGGTGCCCATCCCAGAGGTGCAATATTCTTTTAAACAAGATGACTGGAAAGAACTGAATTTTTTCCTATTTTTATGCCTAATTTGGTGTCAACTGACAAAGTATTTGCAGAGAAAATGTCAATGTTAAAGTTTACCACGGACACACAGACACACACACACACAGACAACCAAACACCGGGTTAAAACATAGACTCACTTTGTTTACACAAGTGATTCAATAAAATGGTATGAAACTGAAAATCAAATGCTGTGTGGGGACTGCTGAGGATATGTATGAGGGAAGAAAATTAAGCGCGCAGCGACAGTGGTGGGTTCGCTTATATCGTTACCTGGTATCATGCACCACAGGGAGAGAGAGAGAGAGACAGAGAGAGAGAGAGACGGAGACAAATAGAGACACACAGTGAGAGAGAGACAGGGAGAGAGAGAGAGAAAGAAGAGAGAGAGAGAGAGAGAGCTGTGTGGGTGGATAAGTGTGTGTGTGTGTGTGTGTGTGTGTGTGTGTGTGTACTTATGTGGACATGAAATGGGAAGGGGTTCGTGGGTGTACGACATTTAAAAAATGTAAAGAGAACAAGAACCCCGAAGAAGAAGAAGAAAAGAAGAAGGAACAGGAGAAGCAGCACACCAGGTTCAGCACACAAAATACAACTCTGATGCTATCAAGGTAGTTCTAGCTGTAATATCTTCCAATTTCATGCAGTAACTTTAGTATTTCGCCCAAATGCCTGAAACTTTCATAAAAGTCTTTTGGCATGTTCTGTTGACCATTTTATTCTGATTGCTTGTATTTGTTTTTTTCCCTTGTGTTTGATTTTGTTCCTTAGAGGTTTTGTTCAACATGTTGAACTGTTGTACTTGCACCTGATATGGCACTTCTCTGTCCCCACCCTCTCTCTCTCTCACTCTCTCTCTCTCTGTGCCCCCTTCACCCTCCCGAGGGGCCTTCTCTACCCCTATCTCTCATTGTCGATTCTTTCTCTTCAATAGGCACTCTCTCCGTCTTTTTTCTTTTTCTCTCCCTCTATCTTTTCTAGCCTACATATATCGACACTCCGCTGGTACAACGTAAAAGAACTTCGTTACAGAATTCTTCACGACGTTCCGCTATAAAGACAGTCCATCAACATATCAACAGACAATCGTTCCAGCAGAGTTTCTACTTTGGATGCTTGCTTCAATGTGTTGAAACAACACCGTATGACAGACGCACAGCGACGGGAAACTTGGCAGAGAGGTTTTTCTGACCTGTTGTGTTGTTTTTTCCTGCCTGCTTTTTCTGACCCTTTTTGACCCGATGACATTTCTGTCGATGTCAGTTTTAAGACATTTTTAAGCAAGAGTTGCTCTTTTTTTTCCTCCCCTCTCTCTCTCTTGGGAACTCGGGAATCTGAGTGGGGAATAAAACGAACGTATTACCATGAATATTTCATACACGGCGGGGGAAAAGCCTTTTAAAGGATGGCTAAATAGGAAACTGTCAGTTTTTCGGTGTCTTTCTGTTAATGTTTCTGACAACGCTTTCTCTTGAATAAGGCCCCTATCCCCCTCCTCTCTCTCTATCTTCAATCTCTCTTTAGCTTTCTTTTACTCTTCCTTTATTTATCATCGAACCACCAGTACAAGATACGGGAACTGTATTGTTGACTTGCTCACAACGTTCTTTTCTGAACGACAACACAAAATAACCCTCAACAGAAAGTTGCTGTGGTAAGTCATTTGTCTGCTTGCTGAATTACTGACTTTTTGACGGGTCAGTGGTACTGATAGAAATTACCAGCAAGGTTTTTCTCTGTCGTTGCACCACACATTTCCCATTGCTTTAGCCCTCTTTGTGATCTGACTGCATTTTGCAAATGTTGGAAGGCGGTTTGAGGGAAAGTTTGGTTTCATCTGGAAATCTGGAACCCAGCAAATTGTTAATTAATCACCACTCCCTCCCTGTGTGTGTGTGTGTGTGTGTGTGTGTGTGTGTGTGTGTGTGTGTGTTGTTGTTGTTGTTGTTGTATGTGTTGTGGTGGTGGTGTTGTTGTTGTTGTTGTTGGACAATGTCCTGAAAAAAGTGACTTTTTAAAGTACCGGAATCTATGTTCACTGCAATCCCTTCATGTAGGGCCATGAATAAAATTCTAAAAAAATGTCCATGTCCATATCAGTGTTAGTGTCCGTGTCCCTCTCTCTCTCTCCCTCCTGAAGGAATGTAGGCAAATGTCAGCTGCATGGAACTGTAAGAGGAAATGTTGTTGTCTCTGGGTGTATGCATGTTTTCCGCCTCTGGCTTCTAGTCCCCGTTTCTTTCTCTCTACACGCCTGTTTATCGGCCCGTCTCTTTCTTCCTTTTCTCTCTCGGCTAACTGCACGACAGAAAGGTATAGAACACCCTCCAAAAGGACAGCTTCTCCGCAAACACATACCCTACTATGGAGCTTTACAATTCATCAACTGTAACGTCTTTTCATAGTAACGTGTTTTTCATTCACGTTGTTTTCACAATAATGGCTTTACATTTTCAGAGCGCTGCCACGCATTCTGATTTTAGGACATTGTGGCATTTCTGAAGATGATGACAATAGAAAGTAAAGCAACACTTTGAGGCCCTTTCATTTTGTCTTCAACGAGACAGGCTTTTTGCTCTCGGGTAATCATCGCGCGGGAGCAGCAGAGACAAGGAACGAGAAGGGAGACATCAGCAAGTGGCTTTTACACCATGAGTCGTTATGCTATGGAACAGGATGGTGCGCTGACAGGCACTTCAACTATGGGATTATAGAAATGGTGATGCTGTTCCCTGCTTCTCTGTCTCTGTGTCTGTGTAGCTCATATTCCATTCATCATCAGCCTTTTGTTCTGTCCACACCACTGGATCAACTGAACGGAAGCGAACAGCTTAGAAGGATCAGCAGTACATCTGCACAAAGGAATCCGGGCTTGTTTCTGTGTTGTGCGTGAGCTTGTTGTTCGTTTTGTTTTGTTTTCTGAGTGGACACTGACAATGAAACCTCGGCCAACTGTGTGAAATACAACACATCTCAGAAGTGATGTCTGTCAATGTCATTGCTGCAATCTATCTCTTGTTTTTTTGTGTATTTTTTTTCCCTTCCAAAATCATATTTTACGTGGTGAAATACATGCACCTGTCAGATTGAATAAGCTCGTGTCAAGCGTGGTTGTCTGTGCTACTAGCGGATGAAAGCACAGAATGGGGGATGAAATAATGTGATCTGTGGATATATTTTTTTTTAAACCCAGGGTTGGGGATGTGGTAAATAGGCGGCGTGGGAGGGACAAAAGGTAGGTCTTGCGGATGGAAACACATTACCATGAATATTTCATGACTGACCGGGTGGGGTACCTTTTGAAGAAAGAGTGCGGAATAGCTCTGAATCTCTCTCCTCCTCCCTCTCTCTCTCTCTCTCAAGCTCATTCGCTGTGTGTGTACGAGTGCCAGTTAGTGTGTGTGTGTGTGTGTGTGTGTGTGTAGGGGGCGGGTGGGGGTGGATGGGTGGGGGATGGGCATGCGTGCGTGACAATGGCTGTGAGCGTGCATTCAGGCACACGGCCTCCACTGTACCGTGCTGGGTCGTTTCCCCCAATACATCCATCCTTTCATCCACTGCCTGGTCACCTTTCTGAATCTGGACATTCAGGGTAGAGAGGGAGGGAGAGAGAGAGAGACAGAGAGAGACAGAAACAGAGAGAGAGAGAGCGACAGAGCGAGACAGAGACAGAAACAGAGAGAGACAGAGAGAGAGAGGGAGGGAGAGAGAGAGACAGAGACAAAGAGATAGAAACAGAGAGAGAGCGACAGAGAGGGAGACAGAAACAGAGAGAGAGAGACAGAGACAGAAACACAGAGACAGACAGACAGACAGAGAGAGAGAAGGGTGAGAAGGGATGGAGAGAGACAGGGGAAGAGAAAAAGTAAACCTGTTCTCTGCCAAGTGGGCCCCGTGGTTTGGGGGCGGTGAACCAATGCCACCGGAGGCTGCAACAATGGAGGGGATCAACAACGCCATTAATAACGTCCACGCTCCATTGCTAGCAGTATATCTGTGTGTGTGTGTGTGTGTGTGTGTGTGTGTGTGTGTGTGTGTGTGTGTGTGTGTGTATGGTTGTGATGGATGAGAGAGGTGTACGTCCTTCAACCGTGATGTCAGCATTTCTCCCTGTCTGTCTGTCTCTGTAACATTATCCCCTGTCTCTCTCTGTATCCCTCTCTCTATCTCCAACTATCTATTGATAGGAAAAACAAATAAAACTGCTCGCAGGAAAAAAACAGAAAAAATGGGTGGCGCTGTAGTATAGCGACGCGCTCTCCCTGGGGAGAGCAGCCCGAATTTCACACAGAGAAATCTGTTATGATAAAAAGAAATACAAATACAAATCAAATCTATCTCTATCTATCTATCTATCTGTCTGTCTATCTATTTCCCTCTTTCTCTATGTATCCCCCCTTTTCTCTCCTCATTGTCTGAGCTTATGTTTCATAGCCGCTCTCTGGGTCTGCCATCCTCTCTATCTCTCTGCCCTCCTGTCTCTCTCTCTCTCTCTGTGTCTTTCTCTCCACCCTCTTGTCTTTCTCTCTCTGCCCCTCTGTCTGTCTGTCTGTTTCTCTGTGCCCTCTGTCTTTCTCTCTCTGTCCCTCTGTCTGTCTGTCTGTCTCTCTCTCTCTCTGTGCCCTCCTGTCTTTCTCTCTCTGTCCCTCTGTCTGTTTCTCTCTCTGTCTCTTTCCCTCTGTCTGTCTGTCTCTCTGCCTTCCTGTCTTTCTCCCTCTATCTCTCTGTCTGTCTGTGTCTGTCTCTTTCTGTGTGTGTGTGTCTCTCTGTGTCCCATATCTTTCTCGCTCTTAGTGTCCCTGTTCCCCTCGCCTTGCCTGTCGACAGAACAGTGACGCAACAGAAAAGAATTACTTTAACTGAGTTATGAATTTCAAATGTCAAAGACAGCTTAGCAGACCAAAGCAAAACATACGCCCACACAAGGACGCACACGCACACGCCCCTCCCGCCCCCACCACACGCACGCGCACACACACAAACATAAGCGCATGCACGCACACGCGCACCTGAATTGGTTATTTTGTAACCTTTCCTACAAGTTGTAAACGACCGTCTGAAGCAGCGTTAAAACAACCATGAACACTGCAGATTCTCTGTTGTTGCTGCAAAGTTTGTACTTTTATTTACTCTTTTTTTTTCTTTTGTCCGTGGCTATTTTCTAACACTCTGTTACCTGACGGCCTTTCTGCAGATGTCAGCTGGAATCATTTCTAACGAATAGCCTACTTCCTCTGCTTCTTCCGTGTCTCCAGTTTTAGAGTTATGCATGCGTGTGAATGACTGATGTGAAAGCGCTTAGATTTGTCTCTGCACAAGATTCAGCGCGATACTATCATTATTATTATCATTATTATGTATAGTCCCAGTATTGTTCGTTCGTTTGCTTTGTTTATTTGGGGGGCGGGGGTGGGGGGGGAAGAGGGGGGGGGGCAGTGGGAAGGATGGGGTATCAACTAACATATACATCATCTTGAGTATATCAGATTCGTTGTGGTGTGTGTGGTTTAGCAACGGGTAGCGGAGAATTTGGGGGAGAAATTTACACATTAATTTTCTCTGTCTCTCACAGTGTAATTGTGTGAGTCTGTGTGCGTGAGAGAGGGAAGAAGGGAGGGAGGGAGGGAGGGAGAGAGAGAGAGAGAGAGAGAGAGAGAGAGAGAGAGAGAGAGAGAGAGAGAGAGAGAGAGAGAGAACGAATAAACAAGTAAACGAAATATTTATTTTGTGAGGGTAAAGGAATAAGCACAAATGCTTTCCAACATCCGGTCCTCTGGGAAAAAAACAACAATAGAAAAACAAACCAAAAACAACAACAACCCACAAAAAAGTACACGCCATAATGTAATTGTATACATTGATAAGCTTACATATGCAGTACAGAGACACGTGTAAATAATGTAGTGATGGGGGAGAGAGATAGCAAGAATAAAGTTTAAAAACTGAAATAGAATTTAAAAAAAAACACTGGGTGGAGAAATAGAGAGATATGCAGACTGACAGATGCCGAGACAGGTGGAGATCGAGGCATAAACAATGTTAATGAGAGAGAGAGAGAGAGGTGTGTGTGTGTGTGTGTGTGTGTGTGTGTGTGTGTGTGTGTGTGTGTGTCCTACCCCTGTATCCCTCATTCAATTACCCTCCATGCAACGAGAAAGTGAAAGATCACTGAAAATTATTAATGTTATATATAATATCAACATGTGTGTTATTGTCAAATACTGCAATAGCAGCTGTCCACATTGCTCTTCTGCTATCTGATAAGAAGTCTTATAAAGCCTTCCTCTTTCGAATGGCTAAGAGACTATGAATAGCTATAATCTGCATGCTGTTCTAAAGAATAATCACTTTCGTATTCTTACTCAGCATATGATTATTGAGTGATAAATGACACTTCAGGCAAGGGTTATTATGATTATGTTCCAAAATCAGACGGCCCAAATCATTTGTTAGATCGTGTGACGGCAGCTTATAAATGTGCTCAGAGAGTATGTGTGTGTGTGTGTGTGTGTGTGTGTGTGTGTGTGTGTGTGTGTGTGTGTGTGATATGTTGTTACTTGTTATCTCTTTGCATTATATACCATACCATACTACTATTTCTTTGGTATTACTTTTTACAGTTACTGTAAAGCGCCTTGAGCGTTAGAAGGCATCATCATCATCATCATCATCATCAACATTATCATAATTAAAGTTGAGAAAGATTAACAATACAGCTGATGTGACGTGAAAAAAAAGAGATTTCGTATCTGACGATCTGGAAGCAGCATTGTACATACAGGTGCCTTTATTCTCCAAGTGAAGCAAGTTTCGCTGGGTTGTGAAGTGTTAAAGATACTACCAATCAAACTGGTTCGGAATCCATTTTCTCATCTGATTAATATCATTCGGATCTTGCTTGACAATAACCTAATAGGTACACTCCCTATCTCCTTTTTCTTCCTTTCACCTGGAACTAAAACGTACAAATCCTAATTAAAACAACAACAAACACTGAGCCATTCAGACCATGTTCGGAACTACAGTTCACTGTCATTGCACAATGTTTTTAATCTCACGCTCTCTCTTTTCATTACTACTTTTTTTTTCTTTTTTATTCTACTCATTCCGAGTATCAAATCACATATCATATTCGGTACTACTGTTCTCTGTCATTTCAACATACTTTCAATTTCCCGCACTATCTTTTTATTTCTACACTTTTTTGTTTGTTTTTGTTTTTGGTTTGGGTTTTTTGTTTGTTTTGCATTTATCATTCTACTCTTCTCTTCCCGAGTATCAAATGACGAGTCGGCCGCCTCCACTCCCGTTATATTATCACTATGATTAGAAATCCTTTTGTTTCAAGCTATGAATATTTTTTTTCCGCCTGGATTTTGTCACTATCATTTTCGCTCTCTCTCTCTCTTTTTTTGTTGTTGTTGTTGTTGTTGTTGTTCGTTTTTGAAAAGAGATCCAAGTTTATTTTTGGCATGTTGTCAGCTGAAGCAACGCCAGCTTGAAATTGTAGAGAACAAAGGGCGGACTACCTGCGCTCAATTGCCCGTTTGAAAAGGGAATCGGGGGATCGTGTGGAAAAGGGATTTGGGGATCGTGGGGTGGTTGAGGGGTGTGGGCGGAGATGTTTTCACTCAGACTGTGAATGTCATGAATTGAGGAGAGGAAAGAGGATTGGTTGGAGAAAAAAAATATCAAGTTGTGGGT
>NC_134897.1:38887631-38895131 GCF_041734735.1 Babylonia areolata
ATATAACTCCCATTTTATCTCCGGTCGTTTCCGAAAATACGGAAGATGCCCCACAAAGAGAAGTTTAAACTGGAGCTGAAGCGACCAATAGGCACGAGACTGGCTGAAAAGATGTGGTGGGTCATTAGGCTTTGCACCAGATTCACATGGTCCTTTTTTGGGGGGAGTCGTGGTGTGTGTGTGTGTGTGTGTGTGTGTGTGTGTGTGTGTGTGTGTGTGTGGTGTGTGCGTGCGTGCGTGCGTGCGTGCGCGCGCGTGTGCGTGCGTCTGTCTGTCTGTCTCTCTGTACGTCTATGTGAGGGCATGTTTGTTAAGATTGTGCATGCGTGCTAGCTTGCCTTTTTGGACTTGTGAGTGAGTGAGATCTAGAACGAAAGAGAGAGTAAGAGAGAGTGAGAAGGAGAGAGAGAAAGAAAATATGTGTGCAAGTGAGAGAAAGAAAGAGAGAGATATATGTGTGTGTGCGTGTGTGTGTGTGCGTGCGTGCGTGCGTGTGTGTGTGTTGTGTGTGTGTGTGTGTGTTATGGAGAGAGAGAGAAAAAGAGAGAGAGTGGGGGAGGGGGCGGGGGGAGATTTCATCCAGCTTATGTGATGGGTTTATTTGTGTCAACGCGTACGTGACAAAATGTTTGACATTTCCATGTGAAATGATGTCTGGAGAAAATTAATTTACCTGACACTTGAAGGAAAAATGTATGATCAATGGAAATGATCTTTGGTTCTGTGTTTTCTTTCTTTCCTCTCTTTATTGATTAAAAAAAAATCTTTCTTCCTTGTTTCTTTCCCGTGTTCTTATATTTCTGTGTGTGTCAGCAAAGCTGATCTTTTCTACATTTTCCCTCTGTCTTTCTCGATTTCTTTTCATTCTCTTTTGTGCGCTTGCAGTATCAAGAAAAGATTTGGGTGTTTAATTATCTTGATGTGTCTAGATAGCTTGATATTCTAGTTCAATAATTTGTCCTTTTTTGAACGAAAGAATCGCGCGCGCGTGTGTGAGTGTGTGTGTGTGTGTGTGTTGTGTGTGTGTGTGTGTGTGTGTGTGTGTGTGTGTGTGTGATTTCAATTCAGCAAATGATAGCACTACGGTTCGCAAGATTTTAACAGATGATTTTATCAGGTAGATTAATTTTCATGTAACACTCTGACCTTTTCAAAACATTGTCTGCCAGTTAATATCTGTATTCATTTTCTTGTTCCACATTTGAAGCAAAGGTGGGTGACATCAAAGAAATAATAATACAGCTCCAAGAAGCTAACACTCCAATTCTGTCGTTATTTCTGTACGTTTCATTCGTTGAACAGGCAATCCTGGTTATTACATTAATCTGGCATTCATCCCTTTGTTTTACCATGTAGTTTCCTATTATTTAAATACTCTTCCAAACGACGTGTACCTTTGAAATTGATATGAACAATGTACACATCTTATTTTGCAAAGGCTTCACACGACAACTGCGTACTGGCTATGACATCAGTTTTACCAGTGGCTTTACTTATCAGCAGAATACTTGGTCTTTTCGACGGAATAGTATGATGTGATCGGACACTTGGACACGGTGCTGATGTTTTTGTTTGTTTTTACCAATCGTGGAATTTTGTATCTTGTGTAGATTTTGTACTATCACACACACTAGCATACACGACAGCAATGACACGTACATTTCCCTTGATCCTACACTCCTTGGGTTTGTCAGTTTACCGTATCTAAACATCGCTCCACATGCAGCGTTTGGCTGGCATGCAGTTATCTGATGCTTGCAACAGAGTTTGAAGACGCCGAACTGAAATAAATCCAGTGTTTTGTATACCAGCGATTCTGTGCGTACAGAGAAGAAAAGGCACAACAACAACAACAAAAAAGACTACTTGCTGATCAGCTCAGTTTATTTCTAATTTCTATTTGGTCATTATTTTGGTTTGGTTTCACCTTCGAAAAGAAACATCATTCGCTTCTCTAATGTGGCTACACACTGAGAAATAACCTGGAACCACACTTCCAAACCATTGATTTTAACATGTATCCCCCCCCCCCCCCCCACCCCCTCTCTCCCCCCCCCCCCCTTTTTTTTTATAATGATTCCAAACTACACATCTGATTACCCATAAAAAAAAATTCCATGCTCAATTACACTTCACCTTCCACTACACTAATCGTGAAGATCTCACAACAGGCTGTGAATATCTCCGCCGAAAAGGGCCATAACCACGTCTGATTGCCGCTGGAGTCAGGAGTGGAGTTTACGGGGTGTTGTGAGGAAGGGCATTCCAATGTTTTTTTTCCTCCATCGAGCTGTCTTCAGGGAGAACGTGGTGAAAGTAGAATATTCGGCCTCACTACACACTGATCACTGGTAACTAGTACATGGGTGCCCAAACTGTTTGTTTTAACACAAGTACACAGTCTCCAGTCCGTTCTTTCTCTCCCATCTCTGTCTCTGTCTGTCTGCCCTCGTGTGAGGACATCGTGGAAGCTGTATACGTTCCCCACAACTAGCTAATGATCCACCATCTACAAATCAGTTAAGCAAGCAAGTAACCAGCTGATTCACAGTTTAACTGATAAACTTGTATACCACGTATTGAACTATAACTTGTCACACGAACGCCCTCCACCCCCACCCCCACCCCACACATACACAAACACACACACTCACACACATACGAGAGAGAGAGAGAATGGGGGGTTGAGGAGGGGGGGGGGTACCGACAGACATTGAGGGTACATACAGAGAGAGAGAAAGGATACAGAGATAAAGAGAGAAAATCCACTGCAAGGCGCTACCAACACTTTCCGGATCCTAGTCCTGTTAATACCATAGTGAGTTCCACCTCTTTCTTTTTTTTTCTCTCTCTCTCTCTCTTTTCTCTCTTCTTTCTTCTCTTCTTTTTGTTATTGATCTCAGACAGACAGCTTCTTTGTCCCAAATCGGTCGCACACGTCTCCTATCCCCTAACCTCCCACCCACCCCCCATCCCGACCCAAACCCCCGACACCTTACACGGCCGCTTAAAATAGAAGTTAACTGACTAAATCACTTTCCTCCGGATTTCCACTTGATTTAGCCAACTTCTTTTCTTCCGTGTGTTCCCTCCCCGAGACAGCTGCTGGGATGTTGATCAGTTAGGTTTAAAACCTGATTGACATCGATCCACAGTCTGTGTGTGTGTGTGTGTGTGTGTGTGTGTGTGTGTGTGTGTGTGTGTGTGTGTGCGCGCGCGTGTGTGGTGTTCGATGTACGTGCACGCGCTCGAGCGTGTGTGTGTGTGTGCGTGCATGCGTACGTGCGCAGGCGCAAGTGTGTGTGTGTGTGAGAGAGCGCTTAACTATGTATGTGCTTGCCCGTGCGCATGCGTCGGTTCATCTGTATGAGAGTCAGCGTATCTGTTTGCTGACTTTAAAGTTACGCTTATTCTTTCTTTCTTTTCTTTTTCTTTAATCTTCCTCGCTCTCTTTCTTGTTTACTTTTTTTCGTTTTTTTCCCTTCATTTTTTTTCTTCTTGACTGTCACGTAATCTCAGTGGCATTCTCACTGTACACGTGGAAAATCACGTTCTTGAAAATCTGAAATCACTGTTAGTTTTACTACGGCCATCTTTTTCAGAGCATAATATATTTCCCCTGCATTTCCCTTCACCATAAAATTGGTTAAGATCGAAATTCATTACGTTTCCCATGCAAAAGGCAATATGTATGTGTATGTTTATGTTGGTTTTGTTGTTGTTGTTTTTTGCTTTTTTTATGATGAGTGGAAAATGTTTGGGATTTTTAGTCTCAAACACACACACATGCACACACACACACACTGATCATTGTGTTGTTTGACTGGTCATTTAGTCACAACAAACAAATCCGTGTCTGTTGAGAATTGGACTGCTCTCCCTTGTGAGGAGAAAGCGTCTGGCCATAATGCGAGAGAGAGATTGTGTGTGTGTGTGTGTGTGTGTGTGTGTGTGTGTGTGTGTGTGTGTGTGTGTGTGTGTGTGTGTGACGATTCTAATGGCACAGTGTCTGGGTTTAAGTCTCCAGGCAGCCTTCACTCTTTAGAGACTTCAAACAGACTGACAGACCGACACCTTTCCCCCCAATACGAACCATTCCCCAATGTCTCTCTACCCCATCTCCACCACCGCCACCCCCAACACACACACATACATCCCCCACCCCGACACATTACAAGCACTTCTGTCGGCTTTGCACGTTTATTTAACCAACCCCATCCACACACACGCCCTCTCCGCCCACATCTTTTTTTTCCCTGAGGCAGCAGTTATAGTTGTCCGATCGATAGCTAAAGAAAAGATTGAGATGGATCAATGAGATCTGTCTGCCTCTCTTGTCAATCTCTTTATAAGGCTTCACTCTTGTGTGTATCTGTCTCCCTATGCCTACCTCTCTCTCTCTCTCTCTCTCTCTCTCTCTCTCTCTCTCTCTCCTTCTTCTCTGTCTGTCTGTATCCACCTTTCTTTTTCTCACTTTCTCCAGTGCTCTCTGTTTCTGTAGCGAGCGATCGCGTGTGCGTGTGGTGTTATTTGTTAACTGTTAGTATTTGCAGATCATAACATGAACTTCGGCAGATTAAACTTCTGTCTACCACCTAGTTTCTTATTTTAGGTCTTCTAGTCATTCTTTTTTCTCTAGATTTTCACTTTCTATCTGTTTTTGTTTTTGTTTTTTGTTTTTTGTGTTTGTTTGTTTGTTTGTTTGTTGTTGTTTTTTTTTCTGGGGGTGTTCAATTTATTTAGCGTTACGGTCACGATTCTACCATTACCGCCCACCCTTTCCCCAGTCTTACTTCACACTCAAGTCTTTAACCCCTTCACTGTTCCAGGACAGAAACTTCCGTCCATGGACTTACTATATCGAAAAAAAAATCATTAAATGTATGTGACATTGTCATAATTGGATAGTGTGTTCAGTTTCCTTTCAGAAATATATATATATATATATATATATATATATATATATATATATATATATACCTTTTTTAAGTACATTGCTTGCTGAATATTTTGTTTAAAACTTATTACCCTACATGACCAAAAACATCCCTTGTCAGTGAGCGCAAAATAAACTTGGTACTAAAAGGGTTAGACATCTGGCATCATTGCTAGCAGACTATGGGTGTTAATCATAGGCCAAGACCGGCAATGGGACACACACTCTCATCACTCTCCCTCTGGTCAGGCCAGAAGACATAGCCAGCAACACCAAGGACCCTGTGTGAGAGTTTCATCACTCTCCTTCTGGTTAGGGCAGAAGACATAGCCAGCAACACTAGGGACCCTGTGTGACAGTCTCATCACTCTCCCTCTGGTTAGGGCAGAAGACATAGCCAGCAACACTAGGGACCATGTGTGAGACAGTCTCATCTCTCTCCTCCTGGTCAGGGCAGAAGACATAGCCAGCAACACTAGGGACCCTGTGTGAGACAGTCTCATCTCTCTCCCTCTGGTCAGGGCAGAAGACATAGCCAGCAACACTAGGGACCCTGTGTGAGACACAGTCTCATCTCTCTCCTCCTGGTCAGGGCAGAAGACATAGCCAGCAACACTAGGGACCCTGTGTGACAGTCTCATCACTCTCCCTCTGGTTAGGGCAGAAGACATAGCCAGCAACACTAGGGACCCTCTGTGAGACAGTCTCATCTCTCTCCCTCTGGTTAGGGCAGAAGACATAGCCAGCAACACTAGGGACCCTCTGTGAGACAGTCTCATCTCTCTCCCTCTGGTTAGGGCAGAAGACATAGCCAGCAACACTAGGGACCATGTGTGAGACAGTCTCATCTCTCTCCTCCTGGTCAGGGCAGAAGACATAGCCAGCAACACTAGGGACCATGTGTGAGACAGTCTCATCTCTCTCCTCCTGGTCAGGGCAGAAGACATAGCCAGCAACACTAGGGACCATGTGTGAGACAGTCTCATCTCTCTCCTCCTGGTCAGGCCAGAAGACATAGCCAGCAACACTAGGGACCATGTGTGAGACAGTCTCATCTCTCTCCTTCTGGTCAGGGCAGAAGACATAGCCAGCAACACTAGGGACCATGTGTGAGACAGTCTCATCTCTCTCCCTCTGGTCAGGGCAGAAGACATAGCCAGCAACACTAGGGACCATGTGTGAGACAGTCTCATCTCTCTCCTCCTGGTCAGGGCAGAAGACATAGCCAGCAACACTAGGGACCCTGTGTGAGACAGTCTCATCTCTCTCCTCCTGGTCAGGCCAGAAGACATAGCCAGCAACACTAGGGACCATGTGTGAGACAGTCTCATCTCTCTCCTCCTGGTTAGGGCAGAAGACATAGCCAGCAACACTAGGGACCATGTGTGAGACAGTCTCATCTCTCTCCCTCTGGTCAGGGCAGAAGACATAGCCAGCAACACTAGGGACACTCTATGAGACACAGTCTCATCTCTCTCCCTTTGGTCAGGGCAGAAGACACAGCCAGCAACACTAGGGACCCTGTGTGAGACAGTCTCATCTCTCTCCTCCTGGTCAGGCCAGAAGACATAGCCAGCAACACTAGGGACCATGTGTGAGACAGTCTCATCTCGCTCCTCCTGGTCAGGCCAGAAGACATAGCCAGCAACACTAGGGGCCCTGTGTGAGACACAGTCTCATCTCTCTCCCTCTGGTCAGGCCAGAAGACATAGCCAGCAACACTAGGGACCCTGTGTGAGACAGTCTCATCTCGCTCCTCCTGGTCAGGCCAGAAGACATAGCCAGCAACACTAGGGACCCTCTGTGAGACAGTCTCATCTCTCTCCCTCTGGTCAGGGCAGAAGACATAGCCAACAAAACCAAGGACCCTGTGTGAGACAGTCTCATCTCTCTCCTCCTGGTCAGGGCAGAAGACATAGCCAGCAACACCAAGGACCTTCGCGGCAGGCAGCCCCGTGAGGCATTGGCATCAACTCTCACCGTCATTTCAACGAGACGTCATTGCGTCCACAGACAGTGCCTGTCTTCCGGCTCCACTCAAACCACGGGTTTCAGAAGGAAAACGCCCGTCCACACACAGCAAGTGTCACCCGATACTTTCTAAGGCTGAAACGGTATAAAACTTTTTCCAGTAGCTTCAAACTGCACATCCACACCCGACACATCAGAACTGGGACACTGTGGGGAGGGCGCTGAACCAAATGGACAAGGCCCCAGCCTTCAGACAGCGGCCCAGCTGCATGCAGGGTCTTACACCACTTCAGTGCATAACGATATTTCATAAGTGATACAATTCCCGACTGATCTCCTGGAGACACCTGTCATAAAGAACATTTATTTTTAGAAAAAAATATTTTGCTTGCCCATTCAAAAACAGAAATAAATAAATAAATAAATAAATGAAAGTTAAAAGATTACACTGATTTTTTTTAACACTAGCAAATTCTACTGCTGGTCTGAGTTGCTGGTGCCCATCTCACAATTTACAAATTACACCGCGAATCGTCAGAAAAAAAACAATCTTCCAAACACTGACTGTAAAAAGAAAGGCCAAGGACATCTTA
>NC_134897.1:38900131-38917631 GCF_041734735.1 Babylonia areolata
GGAAGGAGGGAAGAGAAAGGGGAGAGGGAGAGGGAGGGAGGGAGGGGAGAAAGAAAATGAGGGAGGAAAGAAAAGAGTGGGAAGGAAGGAGGGGAGAGAAAGGGGAGAGAGGAGAGAGACAAGAGGAGAAGAGAGAAAGAAAGAAAGAATCTAAACAGACGAAAAAGCACTGAAAAAAAAAAGACTGAGAATGAGAGGGACAAAAAAGAGAGAGAGAGACAGAGAAACAGGAGAAGGGAGACAATGCCTTTGTTCTGATGGTTTTCCATCTCCAGCCCCTTCATTATCTCCTCCTTCTTCCCTCCACCACTTTCCCCATGGCAGAGTCGCTTGGTGCCTGGCAGCTATGAACGCTCGAGTTAATGAATGATTCGAAAATGACCAGCACTATTTTGAACGGATGTGTGTGTGTGTGTGTGTGTGTGTGTGTGTGTGTGTGTGTGTGTGTGTGTGTGTAAATTGGCTGTCCATGTTTGTGTCAGTGCTGGAAGAAAAGGACAACCAGCAGAAATTTTAGGTGCTTTTAACGCTGTGACTGTTACATTAATTGTCGGGGTTTTTTTTTTGTTCGTTTGTTTTAATCTATAAGCATTACAAAAACTATGCGACATAGAAAATAGCAAAAAGAAGAAAAGTCTGCAACGTTTGCAAAGAAAATTTCCAGATTATTAACGTAAACTGAAGAACCAAAAAAATATGCCAAATTTCAAAATGGTATGACGAGTGCTTAATGTTTCCTTTTTATTATTCGTATATCATGTGGCTCTATCATTGTCATTCATGATGTCACAACCATTATTTCATATTATTAAGACCATTGCAGAGGTGGTGCTGTTTCGTGAGAAGTACAATCAAGAACACAATCACCAGCATCGCTATAAATATCTGGTTATTTTAATCTTCATGACTGCCATCGCTATTTGTACTGTCACACCAGTGCCAAACAACAGCCTTCGCGTTGTTCTCTTTTAATTTTGAATGTTTTTTTTCCCCCCATTTTTTTAATATTTTATTCATTCGTTTATTTTGCACTGTTAGCAAGCACAGCACTACACATCCACTTTAAAATGGCACGTGAACAAAATTGCAGAACAGACACGATGTCAGCCATGTGCTCCAGAGAAGGTGGTTGGGTTTCTTTGTTCCGTTGCCCAGCATGCATGCCTCATCCGCACCTCTGAGAATATTATAGTCCTTAAAAGACATGACGAATTAACACACTATATGACTCGTCATTCTCATTACAGCTACCATCATCACTATCAGTATCGTTGACATTCGTCTCTCAACACTGTCATCCTTAACAGTCTTTGTGTTGTTTGACACATGGTGATTTAGATACAACGGTAGGCTTAGTACTTGTTTGTAAGCCACAAACAGTATCTCGATCGTTATCGTCGTCGGCGTCATGATCATCGTTAATCATCCATACAACCACCCACACACTACCACCACCACCACACCACAACCACCACTAACGTCACACCACCACCACCACTACACCACAACCACTCCACCACACCAACCATACCCCCATCACCACATTGTAACCATTATACTACAACCATCACCATACTGCGACCATAACTCCGCCTCCACCACCACCACCACCGTCACCAATTCACCACCACCACTGATGGCACCACTACCTCTAATCCACCACCACCACCACTCCACCACCACCACCACAACCACTCCACCGACACCACCATCACCAAAACTACAACCACAACCACCAACATAGCACCACCTCGTGACTTGTCGTGGGAACTTCATCGTGTTTAAAAAAAAAAAAAAAAATCTGGCCTGTAAAACAAAACAGCATCGTTACAGACATTGCACTGACTTTGTTCTCGTCCCTTTAGGAACCAAAATAAAAGGCGTCTGATGTGTGGCGTGGGCCTTGGCTCAACCATAGGACATACCAGTATCAAGAAAGAAAGAAAAGAGGAAGGAAGGAAGGAAGGAAGATCAAATGTGGAGTGATGGCCTACAGGTAACGCGTCCGCCTAGGAAGCGAGAGAATCAAAGCGCGCTGGTTCCAATCACGGCTCAGCCGCCGATATTTTCTCCCCCTCCACTAGACCTTCAGTAGTGGTCTAGACGCTAGTCATTCGGATGAGACGATAAACCGAGGTCCCGTGTGCAGCATGCACTTAGCGCACGTAAAAGGACCTACGGCAACAAAAGGGTTGTTCCTGGCAAAATTATGGAGAAAAATCCACTTGGATAGGAAAAACAAATAAAACTGCACGCAGGAAAAATACAAAAAAAGGGGTGGCCCTGTAGTGTAGCGACGCGCTCTCCCTAGGGAGAACAGCCCGAATTTCACACAGAGAAATCTGTTGTGATAACAAGAAATATACCAATATATATATATATATATATATATATATATATAAGGCGTCTGGCGTGTGACATGGGCCTTGCCTCAACCACAGGACATGCCAGTAACAAGAACGAAAGGAAGGAAGGAGGGAAGGAAGATCAAATAAAAGTGTGATGTAGGTGGGGGGTGGGCGACTCACCTCTCCTGTAGAAGAATGGCCCGGAGGACTTTGCTTCGTGGACTTTCCCTTCTGTCCGACAGGCGGCCACGGGTCAGCAACGTTATCATGGAGAGCAGGAGCTGATAACACACACACACAGGCACCACTGGTCAGCGAGCTGTCTGTTAGCTTGTTTTTCACACACACACACACATACACTCGCGCGCGCGCGCACTACCACACACACACACACACACACACACACACAACCCCCTCCCCACTTCCACCCCGACAAACACACGCGCGCACTCACACACGACAGAAAGACACATCAAAACATGCACGCATACACACACACACACACACACACACACACACACACACACACACACACACACACACAAAGATGATGATGATGATGATGATGATGATGAAAAGTGATAGCGAAGAAAGAAAAGGGCTGAAACGATGAAAGAGAGACAGACAGACAGACAGACAAACAGACACAGAGAAGAGATGAGGGACAGGGACGCTGATATAACGATACCCTAGCACACAAATCACCCGACAGACTAGTAAGTTCTTTGAAAAGAAACTTTTTTCTTCTTTCCTTTTTTTTTTTTTTGGAAGGGGGTGGGGGGAGGTTTGTGGTGACGTTGATGCATCAAGCGGGACATCGAGGAAAACTTGATCTGTCAGCCACCTGTCAATTCCATCAAAACATGAAATTCACTCCTTCGTTTATTTAGGATATAGATCGCCGTTTGGCGTTTGACAGTTCCATAAATCACAGTAAATAAAATATTCCATTCTCGAGTGACAGATCTGGTGATATGTGTATGTGTGTGATTCTTTTCTATGTTTCTTTCTCCAGAGAAAACATTGTTTTTTTCCTTTGTTTTCCTGAAGATAATACTTATGTTTGCTTGTCTGAAGATACGACATGCATTTTTGTCTTTCTTTGGAGATAATGCTGACAGGTCAACAAGCGCTCACACAAAACACACACACACACACACACACACACACACACACACACACACACACACACAAACACACAATCTTGAACTGATTTACCGTTCAGTTTGTTTTGGGTGGGAAGATCACGAACCCATGTTTGTTTTCCTTTTCCATGTACATCCTTATTTCCCAAAGTGTTCTTTTACTGAATTACCAAATGCTCTGTTCCCACAGATGCCTGCAGAACAAGAAGTAAAATGACTGCTGGAGACAAGAACATTATATAAACAGTTTAAGATTTCGGATTTCGCTTCTCAACACTACAGTACGCTAAACAAGAAGTGGTGATAATCTCTAATGTGCGCCTCTTGTTACAGTGAACCTGGAACCGCTTTCCACGGTTCCCATGAGATCTTCCCACGGAAATAACCTCTAATGTCATCTGTCCTATTTTCCCCTCGCTTTTCTGTTCTTTAGATTCTGATATCAGATTTATTGTTGGTTTTTCTCTCTCTCTTTTTTTTTTTTCCAAACAAGCAAACAGAACACAGCAAACAAACACCCTTCTCTTGCCGAAGCGCCTGTTTTATTTATCTATTTATTCATCTTTTTAGATTTTTTTAATTTTTGTTAGGGGGGGTGGGAGGGGGGGGGGTTGTGGGAGGGAGGGGTTGTTTGTTTGTTTGCTTGCTTTTTAAGTCTTTTTTTCTGGAGCAGATTCCCAAGGCATTCTTTGTCCCTTACTTTCCTACAGGATCTTCGCAAATGTCCACGTTTTATCAGCTGTCACATGCCACGCCCCTCTTCCCTTCCCCCCGACCTTCTCTCTCTCTCTCTCTCTGTCTGCGTTTTTATGCGTGCAGGCAAGAGATGTACGCGCGCGCGCACATGATTGTGTGTGTGTGTGTGTGTGTGTGTGTGTGTGTGTGTGTGTGAGAGAGAGAGAGAGAGAGAGAGAGAGTGCATATCTGCCTGCATGTTCTCTTCCGCCGTTATGACTGTAGGTGCGCAAGTGCATGTCTTGTTAACATGTGCCTCCATGCGTGCGTGTTTGTATAGTCAAGGACTGATTCGCTCCATGTGCAGTCTGGAATTCATCTGCTTTGTATGTATTCTGGGAATCCCTTGTTATATGTATTACTTACTATTCACCCTCTGTTCTTATAGTCATGCATCCATCTGCTTTGTGTATGCTCTTGGGCTGAGCTGCAACGTCTGGGTCCAAAATACTCAATGGTAGGTTCCATATGCTTTGTGCAAGTGATATAGGATTTATCTGTAGTGTATATAGCCTTGGGCCCATTTGCTGTGTTATAATTCATCTGTTGTATGTACAGTCACAGTGTGAACGTATAGTTTAACTGTGATCTGCAATATGAATAGTCTCACAATGGTCTGCCGTTTGTCGTCTGCACTGTGTTTGGATTCATCAACCGTGTCCACCGTCAGAGACCGGAAGTATAGCCACAGATAGAACATTGTAAGTATAGTCAAAAATTATCCGTTCTGTGATTATTCACAGACTGTTCTGTTCTGTGTAAAGTCTCAGACAGATACGCTGTGCTTGCTTATAGTCTCAGAGTTATCTGCGCTGCGTATAGTGTCAAGTTGTTTCGCTGTGTTCGTCGTCTCAAATTGATAACATTGTGAGCATATTCAAGGACTGGCTTGCTGTGTTTATACTCCAAGACTGTTCTGCCTTTTGTGTGACTAGTCTGTGGCGGAAATTTTTTTTGTGTGCACAGTCTAGGTTTGACCTGTGAGTGTAACTGAAAATACGTAGTAATGTGTGTGTGTGTGTGTGTGTGTGTGTGTGTGTGCGTGTGTGTGTGTGTATGTGTGTGTGTGCGTGTATGTGTGTGTGCGTGTGTGTGTGTGTGCGCGCGTGTGTGTGTGTCTCCTGTCTGTCTGTGTATGTCTGTGTGTGTGTGTTTATGTGTGTGTGTGTTTATGTATGTGTGTGTGTGTGTGTGCGCGCGCGTGTGTGTGTGTGTGTGTGTGTGTGTATGTGTGTGTGTGTGTGTGTGTGTGTGTGTGTGTGAAAGTGGTGGCAAGTGTGAACAACAAAGATACAGAGACAGAGAGAGAAGGCGTGGGGGGGGGGGGGAAGAATGGCAGGGCGACCAGGGGGACATGTCAAAAGATGTCTTCAGCTGTCAGGAGGGGGGGGACAGGCCGAGGCGTGGGAAGGCGGCGAGGCAGCACGACACGGGGACGCCCAGTTCTGGGAAAAAAAACATACCACAACCCGCGCAATTGTTCAACCAGCGTAGGGTCTGCTGGGAAATCTGCCTGGATCGACACAACCTGTTGAAAGCCTTGGCCAGATAACACATCTGAAGGAGAGGGAGAGAGACAGAGAGAATGAGAGAGTGTGTGTGTGTCTTTTAGATTCGAACAGATAAGTCGACGGATGAAATAAAACAAAAAGTAGAAATAAGCAGTTTATATGTCATTTGTTTATTCATGAGTGGATTTACGCACTTGACAACTTCCGTAAATTACATTTTTTTTAAACTACAAAACAACTGAAAAAAAAAAGAACAAACAACAACGATAACAACAGCATCGCAAAAAACAGCATTTGTTCATTGTCTTCTTGTAATGTTATCGTTCTTCTTGCAGTATTTCATGTTTACACGCGTATATCGACTCGGAGGTAGCAGACAACCGATCTTTGCAATTTCCTCCAGACAGCCAATAGCAATGATACGTTTGTACGTACAAGAATTTAAAAAAAAAGAAAAAAAAAGAAAATTGAGTCCCACTGACCCGCTATGGGGGCATGGAAGATAGACAATAGCGACATACGCATTTTATAAGAAACAAAAAGCATTTCAAGTTAACAGAGCATTTTCGTTTGGTGATTTTACAAGCAATAAAAAGAAGAGTATTAACAATCGTTCTAACATGTGAAATCGGTGCAAAGAAGAGAGAACGTAACATAACAATCTTTTTGTTCACGCAGAAGATCAAATACGCACGTTAAAGATTCTGTAATCCATGTCAGCGTTCGGTGGGTTATGGAAACAAGAACATTCTCAGCATGCACACCCCCGAAAAGGGAGTATGGCTGCCTACATGGTGGGGTAAATAAACAAAAACGGTCATACTCGTAAAATGTTACATGTTTGTCTGAGTGTGTATGTGTGCGTGCCTGAAATATGATTGAACGACACAGGAAACGAATGATGAGCGCCCAAAGGCAGCCGTCAGTCGGCTCTACCCAGGTAGCCAGCGTGTTGAGTAAATGACCCCGGGTTTCTGAAGCGCTTATAGCTTGGTCTCCGACCGAGGATAGGCGCTATATAAGTATCCATATCAATCAATCAATCAAACTTTCCCAGCTGCAGAGACACTGCCCTCCTTACTTTGAATAAATCCTTGAAAATTAAGATGTCTTTTGCTTCATGTGCTTTTCAGAAAGAAGCTAAGATGATCAAATTTTGGACGACTCCATTACAAAATAAAACCTAAAATCTCCCTTTACACCGAATCACATGACGGAAAATGTGCAGTTCTCGTGGAATATTGTGAAGCCTGCCAATTTTTAGCTTGTGCCCACCACATCTAAGCTGCTCAAATAAAGATAAGCCATAAGCTATCTGGCAGGTTGTAAATATACTTAAACATATACTGACATCAGTTTTGAAAATTATTTCATTTAAAACATTTACTGCAACACGCCAACTTCAAATGCTGGTATATAGAAATTCTGGTCTGACAAACTGACATAACCCTTTTAGATTCACAAATGATTGGGGTTCCCAGCCATAATCGAATTCTGTATCAACCAAAATGTCTTCATAAAGTTGAACCGCACACACACACACACACACACACACACACACACACATTCACACACCACACATACACCAAGGTCTCCTCACTGTTTATTTTTCAGTGCCCGGCCATCAACTATCGCTCACCACACTGGCAGACCACACGCAAATAAATTCCTGTATCTCCCTTGGGTCTCACAGAAAGAAACCCCCGGCAGAAGACACAGCACTTTACAAGTGTGTGAGCAGCCATGGGGGAGACACTATGAACAGTGAATTCGTGTTGTCGTCAGCTCATATGTCTTGATGGCTGGCTGGGGGATAGAGGTGGAGGTTCTGTGTGTGTGTGTGTGTGTGTGTGTGTGTGTGTGCGTTTGTGTATGTGTGTGTGTGTGCGCGCGCGCGCGCGTGTGTGTGTGTGTGTGTGTGCTGATATTCCACGGTCAGTCCATCTCTGTTTCGACTGCTGATTCCTCCGCTCATCTCTCTCTCTCTCTCTCTCTCTCTCTCTCTCAATGCGTATTTGGTGTGTGCAACAGGATGAGACAGAAAAAGACAGACTGAGCGAGAGAGCGAGAGAGAGAGAGAGATACAGAGAGAGAGAGAGGAGGACATCGTTAACATCCAATAACTTTTGTGCAAACGCGGCAAAGTTGCGCAATTGAGCTGCAAGCTTTCGCGAGGACAGTATGTGATGTGTGCAGTTGTCAGACTGGGATCGTGCATGACATACAAACACACGCGCGCGCGCGCGCGTGCGAGCACATAAACATGCATACGCACGCGCACACAAATGCACTCACATTTACACACATGCACGCACGCATACATGTATACACATGCACGAAGGCACATAATACACACACGCGCATGCGCACACACACATGCACATAGGTATACAACCATGCAATCACGCACACATACGTACACGCCCCCCTGCCCCCCTCCCCCATACAACATGAATACACACAGACATACGTGGGTATCATGACATGGGTAGCATGGAGGGTTTTTCTTATTTACGCACAATATAACAGTCAACTCATTCTGCAATCTCAGACTTATTTCTCTGATACGAGAAAGACAGAGAGACAGAGACAGAGACAGAAAGAAACAGAGGGAACAGTGGAGAGGCAGAGAAAAACAAACAGACAAGACACCAGAGAGAGTTAACACCTACGTTTTAACGATTGCTCACAACGAACATGGTTGCGCAATCGTGATTCCCTTTGCCTCGGACTTCGAGCCGGCTGTCAGACAGGCATCGGGGCATCACGTTCTCGCGCGCGCGTGTGCGTGCGCGCGCACGTAAGCACACACACACACACACACACACACACACTTTTTCTCACTCTCTCCCCCCACGCCTCTCTCTCTCTCTCACACACACACACTCTCTCTCTCTCTCTCCGAAACACTGGGCTGAAGACCACAACATGTTCCCACCTGCAAATGACCACACGGTCACCATCACCACGCAATATCTAGTCTGCTCGTGACCAGTGTCAATCCTCCACCACTACACCCCCTCCCCTCCCCTCCTCAACGCTAATAATAACCCGGCGAAAACGAAGGCATCGTGCAAAAAAGACAAGTATCGACGGAAATAAACAGCTACCATCCCTTCCTCCCTCTACCCCCACACCCAAACACACACACACACACACACACACACACACACACAGCCTCATCTCCTCCTATCTCGGAATCAACCCATCCACTTTGCATAACTAAAAGTAGGTGACATCATTGCGTGAAATAATGTCGGTGGAAAAACTGCAAATTGGGCTGTGTGGAAAGGGTGTCGTTAGGAAACAAAAAGTCTGACCCATGTTTCCTTTTCTGAAGAAGGGGAGGGGGGTGGGGAGTGTGGGGGCAGGGGGAGGGGGTTCGGGTTGGAGGAAGGTGGCGGAAGGGGGGAAGGAGAGGGGTCTGATGGAGCGTGGGAGGGGGGGGGGGATTATGTGGAAAAGACAATTGACAAAATTAATCGAGGAAATCGCCAAGACTAATTTCCATGATGCTCAGTTAGTAGTTGTGAAACAAGTGGTTTGTTGCGTCCCTTGAAGAAAACAGTGTGGCACTGGATCTCTGAAAGAAAATCCGTTTGATGGATCACAGAACACAATCTGACACATCCCACACCACATCACAGAACACAATCTGACACATCCCACACCACATCACAGAACACAATCTGACCACATCCCATACCACATCACAGAACACAATCTGACACATCCCACACCACATCACAGAACACAATCTGACACATCCCACACCACATCACAGAACACAATCTGACACATCCCACACCACATCACAGAACACAATCTGACACACCCCACACCACATCACAGAACACTATCTGACCACATCCCATACCACATCACAGAACACAATCTGACACATCCCACACCACATCACAGAACACTATCTGACACATCCCACACCACATCACAGAACACTATCTGACACACCCCACACCACATCACAGAACACTATCTGACAACATCCCATACCACATCACAGAATACTATCTGACCACACTATCTGACCACATCCCATACCACATCACAGAACACAATCTGACACACCCCACACCACATCACAGAACACTGACACCTCCCACACCACATCACAGAACACTATCTGACCACATCCCATGCCACATCACAGAACACTATCTGACCATATCCCTTAACAGGGCTCAATGGGTATTCACGACTCACAGGAGCAGTCCTATTCCTGCATGACAGCTGATGCCTCGTGTAACACAGTTTACGTGATTGGCATCTCTCTGGTTTTTAGCGCTTCTCATTGACAGACGAAATCGCTTTTTCCGGAGTTTTTCTTTCGGTTTTTTCCCCTGTTTTTCTTTGCTTGTTTGATTTTTTTTTCTTTTTTTTTTTGTGGTGGGGTGGGGTGGGGGGGGGGGGGGAAGAGAGATTTCATTCCAAGCTTACTCATTTGACTTACTGTATGTTGTTTACCGTGAGTTGATATGGGTTTACTGTTAGTTGTTTTTTTTTGTTGTTGGGTTTTTTTTGTTTTGTGTGTGTGTGTGTGTGTGTGTGTGTGTGTGTGTGTGTGTGTGTGTGTGTGTGTGTGTGTGTGTGTGTGTGTGTGCGTGTGTGTGTGTGTGTGTGTGTGTGTGTGTGTGTTTAAACAGACCAAGCTCACTCCTGTCAGTTACTGTACGTTGTGTACCGTGAGTTATATATTGGTTTTCCGTGTATTTCTGGTTGTTGTTCTTTTCTGCGTTTGTTTGTTGTTGGTATTTTTAAAAACTTTTCATGGACCTAAATCTCACTATGTTGGCTTATGTTTTGAGGATCCACCCATAAGTGAAATTCTACAGGAAGGATACTAGGCAAAAAAATTACACTTCGCTACCAATAAATAAATCATATCACATCTAGTTTTTGTTTTCTCACAATTGGTTAAACAGGTCTGCAGGGACAGTTTTCGTGAGGGACATTTCAACAGCCATACACCTGTCCGTCCTGAGGTTGAATTTATGGGACTGTTTAAACTGACCTCGGGTTTCGTCATCACTGCTTTATTGATCTTCTCTTCTCTTTCTCACTCTCATTTTGCTTCTGGTTGTAGGACCCCCCACTCCCCACCCCCGCTCCCCCATACGTACACGCGCGCACACACACATACACGCGCGCTCGCGAGCGACCTGGGCTCCACCCTTCTCCTTTCGCTCTGTTTATTTCTCTTCAGATTCTCGCACCGACTTGCTGCATTGACGTCTTAGCTCTCTGTCTCTTTCTCTCACACACATGCACCACATGTAAACAAACATATCTCTCTCTCTCTCTCCCTCTCTCTCTCTCTCTCTGTCTCTCTCTCTCTCTCTCTCTCTCTCTATATATATATATATATATATATATTTATCCATCCTCCCTATCTTGTCTTATTCGCGTTCGCAAACAGACACACACACACGCACGTCAGAAACACACATAATATATATATTTCTCTCTCTCTCTCTCTCTCTCTCTCTCTCATTCTTTCTCCACGCACCCCCTCACCCCCTCTCTCTCTTTCTGAAAATCTACCAAGCAAGATACTCATCTTAATTCCCCCTCTCTCCCCCCCAACGATGACATTCTGGGGACAATGGCATGCAATTATCCACACATTGATTCCGTTCTGGTTTGTTCTGGGTTGTTTTTTTGTTTTTCCTTTTCTTTTCTTTTCTCTCCTTCCAATTTCGTTTTGCCTCCACACTAAATGAAAACGACTAATCAAGAAGACAGCCCACGCTTTAAATGAGAACGGAAGGTCAGCACGGAAATAAAGGTGGGGGGGGGGGGGGGTAAGGGGGGGGAGAGGAAGGGATGGGAGGTATCGGGATCAGGGAAGGGGGACACGGCGTGTAGTGGGAAGGTGTTTGCAGTATGGATTACGCTTACAACTATTTCTTCTTCTTCTTTTTTTTTCTTTTTTTTATTTTATTTCTTCTTCTTCTTCTGCTTCTTCGTTTGTCTTATAAATTATTTTTCAAAGGCGTTTACTCAGCACTTCAGATACAACAACAACAACAACAAACAACAACTGCTGTCTATCGCAGGTCTTGCAGGGTGTCATAGAGCTCATGGTCTGCAGTGGTGCTGGTGTTGACTACAGTCTGGTCCGGGACACAGCATACACTGGATGCAACTGGGGACGTGATTCACTGTCTCTGGTACCACACCGAAAGGGCATCACCTTTATTATTATTTGTGTGTGTGTGTGTGTGGTGACCCCATTTTCCCCGCTGTTTCAGAAACATTACCCCTACGCTGTTCATCCCTATTCTTCCATACACGCAACAATAAAAAGGTTCGTCTCCCACAGTCCCCGTGCCAGCAACAGTACACAGGGAAACAACCAATGTTAGCCAGCCACGAGGCCACACAGCAGAAGAGACCACGCACTGCCTCTGAGTGTTCAGCAGTGCCTGTTCTGATTCCACTGACGGCAGCACACCATCTACTTAGCACCCCACCTCCCCCACGACTCCCCCCACTCCCCACCCCCTACTGACAGTAATCGGTAAGTCGGGTCAGCAGTACCTGTTCAGATTCGACTTAAGCAGCACACCACCTGCTAAGCAGCACCTCGCCCCCCCCCACACCCCCCCCCCCCCCCCCCCCCACCACACCCCACCTACCCCTACTAATAACAGTAATCGGTACGTCGAGGAGGCAGACTGATATGAGTGAGCGTCTCCCTTCTAACACACCAGTTGGTGTGCACCAACTTCAGTGGTGGGTTGAACACGATGAGTTGTGCATTTCACCCAACGTGATATCAAGAACGTGCAGGGGACCCCCAGAGGCTGGTGCACAGAAAGGATCACAGTGGCTGTTCATGTGGGAACACAGAAAGGATCACAGTGGCTGTTCATGTGGGAACCACCACGCAGCAGGGCACGTACAGCAAGGCAGTCTGCCAGCTGGATCAAACTGAATGGACACACCAGGACCGTCTCCACGACACTCCTCTATGTTCGCAAGTCACCCAAGCCTGGCTTTGGTCTTCCGTGTCCGGTTTTTCTTCTTTTTGTTTTTGTTTCTGTTTGTTTGTGGTTTTCTTTTTTGTTTATTATTTGCTTTACATGTATCACAGCTTGAGTGCTGCTGGTTGAATTTGTTCAATGAAACCAGTCAGTCCTTCGTGATGTCCTCATCGCCGCGTCACCACCAACATCTTTCATTGCCAGAGAAGTCTTCACTTTCGAAAACGGAAGCACGATTATCTTTAGCAATACCTTATCTGTCATCGCCGCTGTCGCCAACTTTACTCCATCTCCACGAGAATAATGTCGTTAGGTTTTACGCACAATGTTGCTTAGATCAAGAAGTGGTGGGAACAAACAGTTGCCTCTTGCCTGATACAATTACAACAAAAGGAGGGGGGGTCTACTTTAAATGCAAAATGTTAAAACACGAAGATTATAAAGACGGAAGTGGATATACGTAATGGATCAATGTGATCTCCCCTAAGAAAGTAGCTCCAGGTTCACGTTTAAGACTTCAGTTTCAGTTTCAGTAGCTCAAGGAGGCGTCACTGCGTTCGGACAAATCCATATACGCTACACCACATCTGCCAAGCAGATGCCTGACCAGCACCGTAACCCAACGCGCTTAGTCAGGCCTTGAGAAAAAAAAAATATATATATAGATAACCGTACATACATAAATAGATAAATAATAATTATGATATAAAAAAAAGATAGTAGTAATGAAAATAATGATAAAATGATAATAATAATAATAATAAATAAATAATTAAATAAATAAGACAACAATGATGATAAATAAGCAAATAAATATAAAACATGAAGACACACATTCACACATACACCCACCCATGCATAACAGGTATGCCCCAAAAAACGCAGTTTCACAGATATGAAAGCACAGTCAAATACGTATAAACGTACATGAGCTCCAACACACACACACACACACACACACACACCACAAATTTTCCCTGCACCTCCTCTACCCCCTCCTCCACACACTCATTTCTAGTCTATGTATCGCAGCTTCCACGGCACACACGCACACACACACACAGATGAACGCTTACTTGTACAAGCACACACACACACGCCCATATCTCCCTGCCCCAACCCCACACACATATATACAAAGATATATATATAATATACACGTTCCAATATCCTGTTGCTCCCACAGTGTAGGCATGCATACACTCACATACCTCATCCTCTACCCCACCTCCTCCCTGCACCCCCACCTCCCCCTCACACACACACACAACACACACACACAGAGAACTCTCCTGACACTTGTGTACACTTACACTCTCACGCATGCACAAACGCACTCAAAAACACAGACCCACACATACACACACGCACAGAGGCTGCCACTGATTGGCCGCAAGAGGGATGGGAAAAGATCTCTGATGCCAAGAACGTGGCGTCTAGTGTGTTGCTCGGTCTATTGTATTTGGAAAAGCCCACAGAGCCTCTGTTCCGTTTTGAAGAAATTTGCGCAATGTTGGTTTGGAAATGATGCCGATATTTGTTTGATTTCCAAAGCATCGTGCTCTACCTTTCATGTTAGACTTACGGCCGCTCCCTCTCTCTGCTTTTATTTCTTTGAGGCGATCGATGGTGTGATGGCCTTCTACCTGTTCTTTTTGATATTCTTTGACTTTTCTGAGGATTTCCGATTTTCCTAGATGTAGGCCGCTCGTTGGTGTTGCGTTACCAGCAAGTCTGTCAGCTCGCTCATTTCCCTTAACTCCTGCATGTCCCGGGCAGTATGACCATGTGGGTTTTTTTTTTTTAATCTGAAAGTTGCGCATTGCCTTATGCCACTCTGGGCTTCCCATTCCGTTTTCAATTTTCTGTATGAGGTTCATTAAGACTTCAAAATTCACTTTTATACAAAGAACACAAACGACACCTTCGTCAGCATTCAGCGAGACAGCAAGACAGCTGTCGACTCCACAAGTGATGTGAAACCCCTCGACACTCTTATCCGCCCACACACCCTCTTCTCGCCTTCTCTTGTTTTGCCTTCACTTCACACGACAGGGACGGAGTAAGACTTGTTAATCTGAATATGAATGAGCCCAGAATTAACGTGGCTGATGGTGTGTTAGGCGATCAATCGGTCAGAAACTGAAGCCAATTCGGCAGTCCAACACGCCACGGCGCACGCGCTCAAAGGGAGATGACTCGATAAAAAAAAGAAGAAGAAAGAAAGAAATAACCAGATCTGTGCTGAAATGTTAGAGTCTTGATTAAGCAGCCTGGAGAGGTGGGGACATTGCCTTAAACCTATATATTTTAAAAATTTATTTCTTCTTTTTTTTCTTTACATCGGACTTCAGACAAAATTATGGCTGACCGTCCGTCACTCTGAGCCGTTACTTTCTTCTTCTTCTATTAGTGCCCTGCATGCTAGGTATGTTCGTGTTTCATTGACCATCCGAACGCTGACATGGATCACGGTATCTTTAATGTGCGTATCTGATCTTCTGCGCCACGCGTGTATTACACGAGAAAGAAATAAAGGCATTAGCGGGTCCTGCACTATCGCTGATCCTGGAGCTGAGGAAAACAACAGACGAATCTCCACCCTTCACCCCACCAGGCACCGATACCAGAATTGAACCCAGGACTCGTCAGACTGAACGCCGGACGGACGCTCTTAACCACTGGCCCGTCAGGACACCATCGGCTCCTGTCGTCACATCCGATGACTTTCATTGCTGAACCGGTCGTGCCAAGCATCGATTTCCTGGAAGCTGAAGTGCTTTTTGCGATCGATCAGTTTCCAATCGTTGATCAACAGGCCGACTCAGTTCATTCCACCAGCGGCGACACATCCACGTCTGCTTTCCCAGCCCTTTGCAGGTGGTTCCTTGCCCTCAAGGGAAACCCTCCATGTGTCATAAGTCGGAGTAGGGTCATGAAAGTAAGTCAGGAAATGCTAAGTACTGCCAAAGCTATGTCAGCGCGGCTGGAGGTGCCAGTGGCAATGGACATCACTTGAAAATAGTTCCGCCATCCTTTCCCACCCTCCACCCCCAGAGTGTCAGAGGGATGAATCAGGCGCACACACACACACACACACACACACACACACACACACACACACACAAACACACACACACAACCCCGGTCCCTTGCCACAACGCCATCCCCTAACTCCCCTTAATCCCCACCCTGCACAAGGCCCTCCCCACAACACAAATAATGAGGACGTCCCATGCAGCTTTACACGACAAGTCGCCAACATCAACCACATCTGGGCTCCATCTCCATCAGTCTCTCTGTCTCCCGCCATCAACAGGTCCAGGTGAAAAGAAACAGGACTGGGAGTGTTTTAACTGCCACGGTGTGCGCACACATCCACACTCACACCTCACAAACACACCCACAAGCACGTACGCAGAGAGAGAGAGAGAGAGAACATGAACATGAATGTCTATTCAGAATAAGGCCTTGGTCCCATACTGAAGGGGCAAATACAAAATAGCATTATACATATTCTCACTAACAAAGGTAACAGTTAACTGACATACATAAGCTCTACAAACGAATATTAAAGAGGAGAGGGAGAGAGAAAGAGGGGGAGAGAAACTGACAGAGACAGAGGGGAGAGAGACAGACAGACAGAGAGAGGGAGAGAGAGCCACACAGAGAGGGAGAGACACAGAGAGAGAAAAAAACTGAGAGAGAGAGAGGAAGAGAGACTGACAGACAGAGACACAGAGGGAGAGAGACAGGCACAGAGAGAGACAGAGACAGTTCACAGCCTAGCGCGTCTATTTGCATGCCCACATGGGTCCCCCTCCCTCTCCCTCACCCGGCAGGTCTGGGCTGGTACCGTCATTAAGAGCGGGCGAGAGGGGGAGGTGGGGGGGCACAGGCTTCTCAGTGAGCCTGGGTTCTGGGCGCTTGCTTGGAATTGACAGTGGCTGCTTTTGGGGGGTCAAACTGGTCATCTTTTATTCATGCTTCCAATCCCAGACTGTGTAAATCGTTGTCAAGACTAATTGCAATCAGTGTATGAGAGCTATTGTGTCGGTGTTGGCGTTGTGATGGTGGTAGTGGTGGTGGTGGTGGTGGATGTGGTGGCGTGAGGTGTGTGGAGAGAGAGAGAGAGAGAGAGAGAGAGAGACAGTGTGTACGTATGTGTGTTCGCTCTTTTAATCAACTAAAGTCTTTTCACTTTGAGTGATATCAGACTTGTGTGTGTATGTACGTATGTATGTGTGTGTGTATCTTCTTCGTTCGTGGGTTGCAACTCCCACGTTCACTCGTATGTGCACGAGTGGGCTTTTAGGTTTATGTCCGTTTTTACCCCGCCATGCAGGCAGCTATATTCCGTTTTCGGGGGTGTATGTATGTATGTGTGTGTGTGTGTGTGTGTGCGTGTGTGTGTGTGTGCGTGTGTGTGTGCGTGCGTGCGTGTATGTGTGTGTGTGTGTGTACGCGTGTGTCTGCGTGTGAGTACAAAGTAAACTGATGAGTCTGCACCTAGAAACAAATGATGATGGGGAATGTATTATGTACTTTACCCTTTCATTTGCTAACAACTTTAGCAACTGCCACCGTTCAAAAGACAAGTTTCTTTCCCGTGGTTGTGCTTGCACAAGGAGTTCTAAATGTCTCTCCCAAGCATCGAACGATCAAGCGATATGCTCTGACATAAAGACGTAACCAGATCCGCGAAGCAGCGATGCTGCATCATAAACTCTCGAATGATAACATTTCATGCATAC
>NC_134897.1:38922631-38942631 GCF_041734735.1 Babylonia areolata
ACAGAGAGACTGATAGACATTGAGAAAATATGAGATTTTGTGTGTGTGTGTGTGTGTGTGTGTGTGTGTGTGTGTGTGTGTGTGTGTGTGTGTGTGTGAAAAAAAGAGAGAAAAGAGAGACAGACAGACAGTCGGACAGACAGGTTGCGAACCTGCAGGATTTTTTGCGAAAAATATATATATATATATATACACATCAGAAGAAAGATCCCATTTTATGGCGCTGCAGAACGTTATTTCCGGCAATGCACCGTTGCCGTATCTGGGTTACCATCGTGTCCTTTGTGTAGGTGTACGTACTCACCTCCGACCAGTCAGGACACACGTACAGTTCTACAGGCAGCCATGAGAGAAGAAAGCGACAGAGAAGTGCTGTGACGTTTGCTCTTCAGGGGAGGGCACCCTTTAGTGGGTCACAATCCCCACCAGCCATGGCAGACAGTCCAAGCGTGTTCACAAAACGTGACAAGGGAAGGCGTTCACCGGTCAGCCTGCATCATCAAGCACATCTTTGGCGTCCTCAATCTACTCTACCCCCCCCCCCCCCCCCCCCCCCCCCGCCCCCTTCCCTCCCAACCCCTCCCCCTCGCGCCCCTGATCGACTGTCAAAAGCGTATCCCCAGGTGTACATATCAGGGACAAAGTCCTCACATAAAATATTATGACTACTGCGTCCGTTCATAAATTTCCCCTTGTGTGATTCCTCGCTGATTTGATGTTCTGTTCGCATGCCGTGACGTCGTTTGTCAATGTTTGACTGTCGACGACAATTAACTGTCAGTGGGTTCCGCCCCCCCCCCCCCCCTCCGCACCTCCCCCCCCCCCACACCACCACCTCCACCCTCCTACCCGGAAGTTTAATATTTATCTCTGGGCATCTTTAAATACTTCGTGACGTGAATACACGCGCGGAAGGGAGCGGTTGGACCTGTTCAAACGGCAATGGTCAATAATAAATACTGAACGACATTTAATTATCAAAGAGCATCGCGAGTGTAACAATCATCTACAGAAACACAAACACGCGCGTGCGAGAGGGTTGTTGGGGGAGACAAAGCGGGGATGAGAACAGCTTTACCACGTGGATGCATCCAATGACACTGGTTAGGCCAATGTAAACGTGCGTTCCAGTCGAGTATCATCCTCCCATCATTCAATGACAAAACCTTCTCAACTAAAAAAAAAAAAAAAAAAAAAAAAAAAAAAAAAAAATCTTCTGGTGCTTATTGTTTCGCTGAAAGTGCGCGTACGTGTGGAAGGTATTCATTAACAACTTGACACTCCTCTGTGACCGAGAAAAAGAAGCAGAGGGCGAAAGGAAGAAGAAGAAGAAGAAACAACAAGATGGATGGGATGGAAGGACTAACGAGGGATAACAAGGAAAAAAGGAGAGAGAGAGAGAGAGCAGTGGCAGAGAAACAAGAGTCAGTAGTCCCACAATTCCGCGACAGTTCTCCTGTTTCTTTCTGTGAGAGAACAATGGCAATGCCATGAATCCGATACTCGTCTTTCTGGTCTGCTGACAAAGGTACACATGGAATCATTCATTCTCTGCAGTCGTTTTCTTTTTACTATCATTGTTGGTGGGGGTTTTTTGTTGTTTTTTTGTTTTTTTGTTTTTACTTTCACAAGGTGACAATGTAACCTGACTCTCTTCTGTAAGTGAAATAATGACAGTCGTCCTGAGTTCAAACCAAAAGGAAAATGTATCGTCAAACCATTGTGTCGATTTTTTCCCAAGGTGAAACAAACATCCTTCCGAGCTGGTTTTTTTTTCTTCTAAATATCACCCTTTCCTCTTTCTGTTTTATTTTACTCCTTTTTGTTGTTCAGCGTTCTTGTATTTTTCTTGCCTCTTATCCTCGTTCAGCTCTCTTCTTCTTCAAAAAAAAAAAAAATTAACTCAATCAGTACGGCCAGTCCTCTCTTCTCCTCTACACAGACCCCTCGGATGTCCAGTGGGTGTCTGAATGACCCAACCTTTAGCTTCCGTCGTCAGAATTGTGGTATTCTTTGTCAACATTCACGTCTTCAGTATAAGAGCCTTCCGCTTGCAATATTTTGATGATGGTAATTGGGGTGAAACGCTGTTAGCGTCGTCTCTTTCGCCGTTCGTATGGAAAGAGTTAAGCCAAAAAAGACAGTGCACAGAAAACAGACCGTACAACAGCACTCCCACAAAGCATTCTGTTCGTGCACTGGAGAGAAAATGACACATGAGACAGGGTAAAAGAAAGAAAAAAATAATAAAAGGAGCCAGTGAAGTAAGAAAATGCTTTGAAAGAAGTGTGTGGCAACTTGCTGTTTAAAAGAATTATGCTGCGGGTTGCATTTTGCAAAGAATAACCTTCCCCTCCCTCCCCCACACACACTCTGATTGTGTGTGAACTCACATCTGTGTCTGTGTGTGCGTGCGCGCGCGCGCGTGTGTGTGTGTGTGTGTGTGCGTGCGTGCGTGCGTGTGTGTGTGTGTGTGTGTGTGTGTTTCTTTCATCATCTATCTCTCTTTTTTTTCTTCTTTTTTATTTTTTAAGAATTTCGTATGTGTCGTTCAAGGACCGACTTGAAGACAAGGCACTTCCTAAGAACGTTATTCTCGAGAAACTGAGTAACAATATTTTCTAGCTTTGAGTTCCCCCCCCCCCCCCCCCCCCACCCATCTCTCTCTCTCTCTCTCTCTCTCTCTCTCTCTCTCTCTCTCTCTCTCAGACTGAAGCTTTCAATCAATACAGTTGTTCGATCACGCATGTTACTGACTTTGTTCTTTATTCCGCAAGGGAAGCATTGGTCGTGGCTCGTTATCAACTGTTTGACTTTGTAGGTATGTTAAATCAATAAGCTGAACGCTACACTGACATCTTTTTTTTTCTCTTTCTTTACAGATGCATTCATGGTGGACAAGAATCACGAACTGAAAACAGGAAAGGGAACGACAACTGATGACACAGCCTGTGGATATTCATGCATGAGCTGCTTAAATTGAATAGGGCTTTAACGAGGCGTGTCAGCTTTTCTTCGCAGTGTGTAAGCCAAGGTCCGTGCTATTCCGGGCGTCGTTTAGCATGTCGTTTCTATAGCTCGATTGTCTCCTGGTCCGAAGCGAAATCCGAATGGGACTCTGGAGGGTTCACGTCATCGTCTCATTATCGTTACCTCCCGCATATATATGCATCATTGAACAGGAACATAAAAGATCTGACAATGACACCTTAGCAATGCCGAGCGCATCTCCACAATTTACGCTGACAGGCATGACACAATAAACAAAGAGTACACGTACATTTTTTTTTTACATGGACATACCATAAACATTTAAAAAGGGAAAAAAATATATACATAGCATATGGAGTGCTTATTTTCTGCAACACGTATCAAAGTATATTCAACATTATTTCGATACTATGAGGAAAGTCCGACGTTACTTAAAACAAAAATGTGGACTTCCGGCGCTGAGACTGCAGCAGATGTGGTTTTGTGGGAGGGTGGGGGAAACGTGATGAGTGATGTGGGAGTAATGCCACTGAAACGGTGCAGATTATGAGTTAGAAAAAGAACATCACAAAAACAACAACAACAACAATACACACACACACACAAAGGGGACGGGGGGGGGGGGGGGGGGGGGGGAACCTTGCTGCCCTCGTAAACACGGGAACCGATACACGCGAAATGAAGTGACGAACCCACCCAGTAAGACTCATCAACGAACGAGAGACCCAGGAATACTGAAACAACACGGCGGAACCTCCGGCCAGTCAGTGGCAAAACTCCACCACCAGAGTCAGGTTGACAAGTCCAACCAGCCAGGGCCACGGGTGCCCCCACCCGATTCCTCTGCGCACTGACAGTATCCCCGATTGCATTCCATCTTCGTTTGCGTGTTTGCGTGGTGGCGATGACATTTTAGTTTTATGACATTGAAACAATGACTGCAGCCTCATCACCGATTTCTACAGCCGTGCTTTAAAGCGCGTGTTTATCAATGTATTCATTTCGACAGCTACGCTTATAAACACTTATTTTATTGTTGTGTTTATTTCGAAAGCTGTGCTTTCACATGTGTCATTCATTTATGTGGTTATTTAGTTAGCCGCACGTTCACTGCGGCGTCTTTATCCATTAAAGAATCTGTTTATCTATTTGTTTTTAAACAGTGAAAAAAAAATTAATCCGAGGAATAATAACCCTGACAAAATTCAGATAACTGACTGCTATACAAAGTAATATCTTAGTATATGACGTGCTTATCTTTGTTGGGATTTTGTTGTTGTTTTTGTTTTTTGTTGTTGTTTTTTTTGTCTCTCACTCCCTCCCTCTCCTTTCCAGCCCCATCTCTCTTTCCCCCTATCTACCTGCTGTGCTCCTGTCAATAACAAGAGACATGGCCGCGGTTTCCACGAGTGTGCGTGGGTCGCGACGCGTGTGATTATCATGTGTGTCGCTATGCTCCCCCCTCTCTCTCTCTCTCTCTCTCTAAAGAGTCAAAGTGTCTCTCTCTTTATCTTCTCAAATTTGCCCAGAGGACCGGATGTAAAAAAAGCCATTATGCTTATTCCCTTACCCTCTTGAAATGAAATTTCGTTCGTTCGTTCGTTCGTTCTCTCTCTCTCTCACTCTCTCTCTCACCCACTTCCCTTTTTTTCTCTACCACCAACAGGCGTCCCACCCTGTACTGTTGCCTGATATTTCGTGGCACCAATACTGTGACCAGACCAGCTGGCGTGCAGGTGTCATAACTGCCTCACCGACGCTGCCTCACCGACTGCTGTACCGACGCTCATGATAAATCACTTGCTCTCCTTCTATGGCCTTGCTCTCTTCCGTCCACGACTTCGTCTCCTCCCCCCCCCTCCCACGCCGACCCCCAGCCCTACCCCCCCTCTCTCCCTCCTTCCTATGCGTATTTATTGGTAGGTACATCTTGTTTGTCTGTCTGTCTGTCCATCTGATTGGACAAAAAGGGTGAGGAAAGATAGTTCGTGTGGTATCTACCTACAGGATACGTATTAAGTAATATATATGCATTAACTCGCGCGCGCGCTGCCCCCCCCCCCCCCCCCCCCCCCCACACATCCATCCTCCCCCCCCCCCCCCACACCCCCACCTCATCCACTTGTCAAATTTCAGTCTGTACGGCTTTTTAGACCATACTTCGCAATAACGCAACCCTCCTCAACCCTCCCACACCTCCCCTCCCCCCACTTCACCCCGCCCTTTTTTTTTTTTATAATCCGTTTAACCGTCGTGTCCAACCCCTTTTTCTCTCCCCCCCCCCCATGTCCCCTGCCACCATGTCTCCCCCCCTCCCCCCCATCCTCTCCTCCCCCCCCCCCCTGCCCCCAACATTCCTCCATTGAACAGCACGCATGACGTCTCTCCTTTAGCGGGGGTGGACCGCTGGGAGTCCTGTTGAAGGTCTGACGGTGTCACGCACCTCCATTGTTCTGGGCCGCTGTTCACGCTCGATTGCACAGGCACTGGAACTGCACCTCCCTCCTCTCCCCCCACCCCCACACGCACAAACACACGCACATACACACACTAACACACACACACTAACACACACACGCATCGCAGTCGCCGGCGTTGTTGGGGTCGTATCGGCTTGGTCAGTCTCTGGCCTTGTCTGATTTGTTCGGTGCCAGAGAGACAGCTGTCAACACTAACTGGTACCTCTGCCGTCACCTCAAACATCCTACCTTCCTCTTGGCCTAGTGCCGGAGTCATGGAATGACACTGACCCAAATCTTATATTGTCCGCTTCATTCTCTCTCTGGCAGTCTCTCTCATTCCTCCACTCTCTCTCTCTCTCTCTCTCTCCCTCACAAACACACACACATACACACACACACGTGCACATGCATACATATACGTGCGTACATGCTGCAAAATACAGTTGTAACATACGTGTTAAAATCACTCTTGAAACTGAGAAAGAAAGAAAAAAAAAACTCGCTTGGTCTAGCTTTTCTTCTCAAAAATCCTCACCATCTGTCTACCACTCTAAAAACATTGCAATGGCATTATATATATATATATATATATAAAGCCCTGACTCAAAAAGCATGAAAGCTTTGTTGTCTTTGTTTCAAGAATGCGCGTTTTTTTTGTTTTTTTTTGTTGTTGTTGTTGTTGCTTTTTTTTTTCTGGGCGGGTGGGGGGGGGGGGGGGGTTAGAATACGCTTGGGGAATACAACCCTTTGAGATTAAGCGTGAAGACGAACCCGCCGAAAGTCAGATCCGTGGTAACTCAGGGACCTCCAGACCATGTAGTAGAATTCTCATGAGAGGGGGGCCGGGGTGGGGTGGGGGGGGGGGGGAAGTGTTGCCCCCACGACACCGTGCGGACGATAAGCCATTAAGTGGAGGAAGGACCGAGTTGACAGACTGATGGAGTCCCCTTTGATGTTAAAATAGGAACAAATTTATCTGCTATGGCTTTTGCTATTGATTTGGGGGGAGTCGGAGAATGCCACGCATGCATGGACTGTTCCTACATCATCAGCAACAACAAAAATAGTGATGATCAAACCATTCCGACTGTTTCTGCTTTTTACACCGATGGCTCAAGTACTTTATTACCGTGGTGATGGCCACCATGGGAAATCAACAAAGTGTTTCTGGCCCAACACAACTTAACAGAATACTGTTGTTATTTCTTTCGTGTACTTGTATATGTTTTTATGGGCAGAAAGAAAACCGAAAGGAAAAGCCTCTTCCGGTAAGCAAGTAAAGAAAAATACCGAACTGATGTGAGCATGCTGATTTTTAAACACACAGACACGACACACACACACACACACACACACACACACACACAGACAACGTAAGCCAATCTTAGCCACACGCATACTTTTTTTGTCCAGTATTTTTTTTTCATTTAATTCTGTGTGGTCTAATTGAAGAAACAGATTAGGGGTCGATCCAGCGGAACGCAAGTACACGGAAGTGCGGAACAGGCGGAATGCGACGGAAAGAGGAAAAGGACAATGCTGCTGAAGGAACGACGTACAGGGGAAGATGGAAACACCGATAGGGGTTTTTTTCTTTCCAATTTTATTACAGAATGGAATGAATAAAAGGCGAACTGAGTCACACTTGCACCGCAGCAACTTGCGAGTATCACAAGGAAATTTAAAAAAAAAACAAACCACCTTCTCGTTCTATAGCTGTCAATATTTGATTATAGGGGGAGGACAGTTTCCTGTCAGATTGTATGAAGTGGGTGTGGGTTGATTTTCTGTCTCTGTTTTATCTGTCTGTCTGTCTGTCTGCCCTACCCCCAGCTCTCTCTCTCACTCTCTGACTTCAGATCTGAAGTTTGAACTGACACACAATCCCTCTGTGTGTGTGTGTGTGTGTGTGTGTGTGTGTGTGTGTGTGTGTGTGTGTGTGTGTGTGTGTGTGTGTGTAACTCTCTCTCTTTCCCCTTTCAAAATACATGAACGCTGTTTTGTTTCTTAGCATCCACCTCCTCCTACCTCTCGAAATATCACCGAATACGGAACACTTCGCATTGCGTGACAAATGCGAATGATGACGAAGTCGATGAACTTATCTTTGTTATGAAGGGAAAAAGCAAAAGGCTTCAAACTAAATACAGCTCTTGCTATGCCTTGATCTTCCTTCTTTTCAGACAAAGGATGATAATGACTGACTGACTGAAGGAGTGATTGACTGAATGAGAATATTTGGCAGCAATATATGGCAGAAAGAACAATTGTCTGATGCTTGCATTTTTTTTCTGGAGTTTCAAAAACCACGAACATTTCTCAGGACTGAATGTTATACAACACTACACCTGCATAGGATCGTGGTCATGCTGGCCTTGGAGATGATGAGTTTATCGACGCGACCTTCTGGTCAACAAACCCATAAATGATAATGCTGCTGCATCAGGAAAATGCAAGCTCTAACATTCTCTCGTCACACACGTTCACACACACACGCGCGCGCGCGCGCACACACACACACACACACACACACACACACACACACACACACGTACACATGCACACAACCTACAGTGCAGCTTCAAAAAGAAAGAAAATAGCATTTCCATACAAGCTGGAGAAAAACGAGCACGCTGTACACTCCGACTCGACAAAAATTCACTTTTACTTAAAACGCGACGGGTACAGAGGAACAGGCAAACTGCACTTTTATTTCGGTTATATTTGTCTTAAACAACTTTGCCTTCTGGAAAATATGATCTCCGTCCGTTGAGTGGAAGATGCAAGAAACGTAGCGAGTCTTGCGAAAACATCAGGAACACTGAAAATGTTTACCAGGAGTAAATCTGGGTATGGCGGGAAGATGGGACTCCCTGCAGTTGACACCGGTTTTCCACTGTCGCGACTTCTTTCCGTCACCGCTGGTTATAGTAAATACGAGACGGCTCTGGAAATATCATGGGAACAGTATTATAGCTGTAGCTGGCGGACTTTCTTTCAATCGGTCTGGACACTTTGATGGAGAGGAAGCGTTCTTCAAAGCCGCTCTCAACTGACTGATGGATTAATAGCGTGTCGTTTTCACACCATTCCCTTTAAAGAAGTGTGGTTTTGCGTGACAATCGAAGTAAACAGTTTGCAATCGTCCTGACGATTAACATATTGTTTTTGTTACCTTAGATTAGCACGGTATTTTTTAGAAGGGGGCGTGCGTTTCTCACTGGACCGAATTCCGATCATAAAAAAATGACCGAAATTTGATTCAGGTGGACTTGTTTGTTGTTTGTCTGAATGGCTTCTGACCTGGTAAAAAGGTCTAAACAACGCATGCTCATATGCTATTTACACCATTCCAGTGGTCTTGGTGGTGGTGGTGGTGGTGTGTGTGTGTGTGTGTGAGAGAGAGAGAGAGAGAGAGAGAGAGAGAGAGAGAGAGAGTCTTCCATCACCGCGGTTCAAGTGCATCAACAATATTTTGATTACAGGGTTTGACAGTGTTTGAGATGAACATCCATACCTCCCCCCCCCCCCCCCCCCCCAGATTATCTATGTTTAAAATGTCAGGCCGGAGTTTCGGGTCAAATACATCAGAATGTGGCGTTGCAGCAATGGAAAACACCAACAACAAACACAACTAAATTTTACACAAACCTTACCCCCCCAAATATCACGGAAAACTTAAAAATGGAAACAACAAACAAAACTGTATTTTACAGAAACCTTACCCCAAGATTTACGGAAAACGTACAAAAAAAAAGCAACAACTATAGAATAGAACCATATTTTTTCATCTGCTCCATGTTTACCGAGAAATCTTTGAGTGTTGTTTGACCAAAGTCTGTATCCCGGATTCTCATTCCTGTCCAAAAGAAGTCGAAATTCCATAACTGTATCATGAAAAGACGTGTAAAAAGAGCGATGCTGACATGCACGGGAAATCGCCATCTGCATGTCAGACAAAGAATGCCAACTGTGACCCCTTGACCTTTTGGCAAGGTCACTCGGAATATTCTTTGCTGAAAATTCTCTTTCTTTTCCATCACTTTGTCCTTGTTTCCTCATTCAATCACAAGGGGACTGATAGAAAAACAAACATTTCCTTCATTAAAATTTTTTGACCTAAGTACAAATGTCTAAAGGAGTCTGCTTGAGATTGTTAACTTGGATGAAGGCTAAAGGTTTCATCCACATGAAAACCGACCCGTCCAGCAAAGATGGCGACAGTTTCCACCCCACGGATGCACACACACACACACACAAATAAGCACCCACGCGTGGGCGCGCGCACTCACACACACACACACACACACACACACACATGTGACACGGGTCCTCTTCTCGTAATCCGTTTATATTGTTTTTAACATAAATGGCTTTCAGAAATTAGGGAGAGATTCGTGAAAATTGAAGAGACAGGCTGGCAGACTGACGAGAGTGGATGTGAAGATAAGGAGGCGGGGAAATAAAACAAAAAGATATTCTCAGATGTTGGATGACAAAATCGTGAGTTCCTGAGTTCATTGTTTTAGAAATCGTGATGTCACGGAAATGCCATTACAAAGAAAGAAAAACAAACAAACAAAGGAAAAAGCACAAGGGCTAACAAATGCCCGTCCCCTTTTATACAACAGGCAACTGTTAAACCACGTCTCTCCTTAACATCAACGATGATGACAGTGATAATGGTGGTGACGATGATGATGACGACTACGACAACTGGAGAACCTTAAATATGAATGCCGATTATGGCTGAAACTGGCAGTATAATAACAAGAAGAAGAAGAACAACAACAACAACAACAAGAGCAAGAAGAACAAGAAGGAGAAGAAAAACAGGAACAACATTGAGGACAAGGATAAGGAGGAGGGGTAGGAGGAGGAGGAAGAGGAGGAGTTATAGCTATACAAATGAAGAATGAAAAACAGCCCATGAAGTAGAGAAATATCATCGATCGTACCAATAAGAAACGTGACTTAACTGTAATAAATTACACAGATGACATCTCCTGACAAGTCATTTTCCAACACTACAGAGATGAGTCGCAAAATGCGATTCCACAAAGGTTCAGAACTGACGGCTGTTTTACAGAACAAGGTATTAAGGTAATGCACCCGGGAAACAAAAGAAATTTGATCTACACACATTACAACGCTGCAAACCAATGATACTTCGAGACTGGCTGACTGACTGACTCTCTCTCTTATATATATATATATATATATATATATATATATATATATATATATATATATATATATGTGTGTGTGTGTGTGTGTGTGTGTGTGTGTGTGTGTATGCGTTTCTGTCTGTCTGTCTGTCTGTCTCTCTCTCTCTCTCTCTCTCTCTCTCTCTCTCTCTCTCTCTCTCTCTATATATATATATATATATTTATTTGCGCATGCCCGCGAAACAGAAAAAAAAATCTGCTTGCTAATCAAACGCCTACATTTTTTTTTTTTTTTTTTTTTTTACGAAAAAGCACAAACAGTAGCAACAACAACAACAACAGTAGTAAACACCAGCATCCTTGTACCGTGTAAGTGCATGGAAAGTGAATGCCGCTTTCACACACGAAAGACGTCATCCCGGAATGGTCCCTCCTCTCGCCCTTACCGCCTTATCCCCTTCTTACACACACACACACGCGCGCGCACGCACGCACACACACACACACACACACACACACACACACACACACACACACACAACCGACCCAAGAGTTTTCGTTGCACAATCACTTTGCTATTACCCAAAGACCATGTAATACAAACCGACAGACTCGCCTTTCTATCGCTTAAATGGCCAACTTAGGAAATATTTGAACGTTTTTAGCGACCCCACAACTCGAGAAACGTGAAGGGAAAGTGAAAACTGATTAAAGACGAAAGCAAACGAGAGCCGAACTGGTCAAGAGGCATTTTCCAACTCCTAGTTCGATCTCCTCACCTCCTTTTTTCTTTTTTTATCCTCTCTCACTCCTCTAGAGAAATGAGAAAAACACCAAAGAGTTTTTGTTTTGTTTTGTTTTTTCTTTAAGAACAAATGAGACTGGGTTGGAAAAAAAAATTTTTTTTAAAAGACCGACACGATGAAGAAAAAGGAAAAATGAGGGGCATTAGGATGAGAAGGGAAAAGGAGAGAAGGTGGAGAATGAGGAGGTGGGGGGGGAGATGTAGTGGAAGGTGGGAGTAGGAGGGGTACACGGTAAAGATGATGAGACGTGAAGTTGAAGAAGAAGAAGAAGAAGAAGAGACAAGAAATGACTTTTTTAAAGGGAATTTAAAAATAATGAAAAAAAAGGGGGGGGGGGGGGGTGTGAGAAAACAACAACAACAAAACAAACGAAAAGCACACACAAAATTATCGCTACCCCCGCTCCCCGCTCCACACACACACATAAATGCGCGCATACACACACACACACACACACACACTCTCTCTCTCTCTCTCTCTCTCCCCTAAATTTTTTCTTCAATTTTTCTTCTTTTTTTTTCTTTTTTTCTTTTTTTTTTTTTCCTCATTTTTTTCATTTTTCCCCTTCTCTTTAATTATTATTATTTTCATTGATGGCTTGATGTAAAAAAGCAATTGTTGCTTATTCAATTTACCATCATGAAATAAAATCTTGACTTGACTTGACTTGACTTGACACACACACACACACACATACACACACACACACCCTCCCCCCCCCCCACACACACACACTCAGACAAAGATTGAGAAAAAGAGATACAGAGCAAGACAGACAGACAGACAGAGACAGAGTGAGAGACAGAAAGACAGGCAGACCGACAGTCAGAGCATGGTCTAGAAAGAAAGACATGGAGAAAAAAAAGTTCTCTTACTGACAGCGAGGGAAACCCAATCATTCTGTTAACCTTACTGTAGTTGGTTTTTGTCGCTGTTGCTTCCCCCCCCCCCCTTCCCTGTATACAGTAAGGCCACAAGAAGGTTACATCGATTGTACCACGTAAACCGCGAGTGCCAGTATCGCTTTCGCAAGACAAAGGAAACTATCGACAGCATGGAATTCAATCCCTTGACTTAAAAAGAGCAGGCCGTCCTTCAACGTGTGTAAACTGAGGACAAGCCAGTTGGCAGAGGAAGCTGGAAGCAGGACGCCTTGCGAGACACACCGCTCCTTGGTACTGCAACATAATATCTAAGGTTACAGGAAAACGGTGAAGGCGAAGAGGAGACAGCGAACGCTAATCGAAGGGCGAAAAATACTTCAAGTTGAAAACAAGTTGGCAAGCCGTATCACGAGCGTGATTTTATTGTTTGAAGGTCCCCCTTGGGCGTTGTGTCACTCATAAAGATTATCATCATCGCCAGTAGTGGTACCTGTAGAAGAAGCGGTACCAGAAGCAGCGGTAGTAGTAGTAGGAGGAGGAGGAGTAGGAGGAGGAGAATGGAGGAGGAGGAAGAGCAGTAGTAGCAACACTAGTAGTAGTAGTAGCAGTGGTAGTAGTAGGAGAAGGAGTATAAGTAGCAGTAGTAGCAGCAGTAGTGGATTTTGCTCTGTACTTGTTGTAGTCCAGGACTGATATTTCTAATACTGCAATCATTGCTTCAGCTGCGACTCATCGCACTTACTAAAGCAACTGCTGCTGCCTACTACTGTTGCTGTTGCGCACTGCTGATATTGCTGCTGCTGGTCTGGTGTTGTGTCGTTATGCATTAACTATTCAGGAATTGATCAAAACACAGCCATTCCAGGGAAAATGATCGTCGAAAATTATCTCTAAACATTCACCCCACTAACTTGATCCTCTCTCTCTCTCCCTCCCTCTCTGAGGCCTGAAATAAACACAAACGTGAGCTGTTTCTACCTTGTCAATAAAGAATTTGTCTTCACACACACACAATTCATCAACAAACAACATTTTTTTTTTTTTAATTTAAACTTCATCACGTAATTTAAAATGCAACAAGAAGAAGGAATCAAATGGTTTTGACCAGTTCACTTTGGGTTGTTTTTTTTTGTTTTTGTTTTGTTTTTTTCAAAGCGAAATAAACAAAAACATAAACCTAGATGACGATTTTCTTTTCTTCGACTAACACAGACAAAATGTTGAAAAACAGTGAAGATTTCATATGAATTTAAGAACAATTTCTTTTAAAAAGAACAACCTGTTTGTTTCGTTTGAATTAAGAATAATAAATCAACATCCAATCTAACACTAGGCAGAAAATAGAATTGAATAACAGGAAAGAAATGAAAACCAGTTGGAGAAGCATGTTAACAGGTGAAGCAAGAGGTGGAGACGGAAATGGAGTGGAAATGGAGACGACAGTGAGTAGATCTTCAAATCTTTCATAATCTTGAAATACCTGCCACTCCCTACAACGTTTCCCCCTTGTGTGTGTGTTCTTAAATGTGTGTGTGTGTGTGTGTGTGTGTGTGTGTGTGTGTGTGTGTGAGAGAGAGAGAGAGAGAGCCATATCACTGCTCCTCCTGTGATCTGACATACGAATAAAGCTAATCTTCACACAGATACTCTTTTTGGTTTGTTGGTTGGTTTGTTTTATCCATCGCCAATAGAAGAGAACGACCGATGCAGAGTTATTTCCCCTGCATCACATCACTGCAGAAATAATGTGGCACTTTTTAAACTGTTTCATTCCTGGCTCATACATGCATCTGTTTTCGAACGTCACCTCCCCACCCCCCTCCACCACCATCTTTTTTTTCTGCTTCTTCTTCTTCCGCCTTGTCTAAGCCCCTAACCTGCATCAGACTTCCTTGCCGTTGTGACCCAAGGGAAGTAATTCACTTATCATTCTATTCCCGTCGCTGGCGTTGCCCCTCCAGTGCAGAAAGGTAAACGGAAACTGCTATTCCCAGACACGATTATGTTTTCCTGCTCGCATTTCCAAGGTCGCGAGTTCGATTCTTGAACTGTCTTGTCGCCCTGGTAGTTCCAGTGGACAGTGGAAGACAGAAGACGCCGGAAGCGTTGTGGAAATAAGTGCTGTTTGGGGAATAAATACACTACACAGATTCGTAACACAGCTTGTGAAAAAAAAAGGTGGCCAGTGGGACAAAGACTGCCATCATGGCGAGTGTTTCCTGCTATCTCTGTGCCCAGTAGTGGACATGGGAGGCATAGTCTCAACACACACTCATTCTCACTATCTCTCTCTCTCTCTCTCTGTGCAAGAACGCAAACAAGCACTCTACCATTACTGCTGTATGCACTGGTTCAAAACCTGTGCTGTTTTCTTTCCTTCTCTTTATTTTTTCAGTAAACCTGCATGTGTGTCCTTCAGGTCTTTTTTTAATCGTCCAATACGTTGAAGCTTATGTGTAAAATTTAACAAACGCTCATACACGTGAGAGTGAAGCCCGTGAACACAGAATTAGAAGGAGCGGAAGAAAGGAAGAGAACAGGAATCAGCAAACACACAGCAGCCAAAAACAAACACACACACACACACACACACACACACACACATATATATATATATATATATATATATACACACACACACACACACACACACACGAAAGAAAAAGAAACCAACACATTGGGACAATCAAGGACTTCAGTTGCTTGGGGGCCATTCAGAACATCAGAAGGGATCTTGGCCAAGGTGAGAGCAAACATCAGCCGCCTTAGCACGAGACCGCTGCCCATTCTGCGCGGACCAAAATATCCTCGCCCCAGCCCCCAAATCAGGCTCTCGCCGGCAGTCACGGTGTCAGCCTGTCTACGTTGTATATGAGGCTTTGTCATACAGGTGCCCTTTTGGCAGTGTCCCGTCAGTCACGCCGCCTGTCTGCTGTCTTCTTTGTTGCCTCGCTCCCAATCGCCAACACCTTTCTTTCTTTTGATGTGATGCATGCACCGCCAAAAGCTTTCTTTCTGCTGCACGTCACCGCCCTGCGCGGGCCTGCTTTCTGATAAAATTCCACTCGTCAAGCGCTTTCGTTCCATTAACAAAGGCACGTACGACATGCGCGTTCTTTTGGTGATTTTCTATCACCGTGTGTTTTCTGTCCATAAAATACTTCTGGCTGAAGAGTTCCTTTCGACACCACATGCCGAGTGATTTCTGTCAACAGAATACCACTTGCCAAGAGCTTTCTTTCGATAAAATGCCGCTAGAGGAAAACTTTTTCTATCGATAAATATCGTTCAGCGAGAGCTTTCTTCCGGTAAAGTATTGACGAGAGCTTTCTGTCTAATACCATTCCGCTTGATGAGACTTTTTTTTTCTTTTTCGACACACAACCGCTTAACAAAAGCTTTTATTTTCGGTAAAAATACCGCTGATAAAAAGGCTTCGGAAAAATGGGTTTCTGTTGGAAAAAGGTATTGCTGAACAAATGGTTCACTTCACCTTCACCCATCCCTTGACGTCTGCTGATGTCGTTGGGGGCACCAGTGATGCCAACGCCATCGTTCTCCTCCACTAGTGTCAGTCCTCCACCGTTCTCTGGGACTCCACCAGAGTCGTTCCTGTTCATTCTTGGATATTGTCTTCCCACATGTTTCCCTGTCTGCGGCTTCCTCTGACTGTCCATTGCAAAATGCTCCTGTGGCGCGGGAAACATGGCCGCACCACTTTATTTTCTGTTTCTTGATGACTGTAACGTCATCACGGGGTCTTCATGCTTATTTTCATTAAGTTCCGCAGTGTACCTTTCATTACCTCAATGCAAGCTGTTGGTCAAGTACTTGGCAGCAATGATTTCAGACTGTGCACCTTTACATACTTGAACTTGTTTAAGAAGCAAAAAGTTCCTGTTTATCGCCTTGTGTTCTGGACTTAGTTCGTTGTTTTTTTTGTTTTTTTGTTTTGTTTTGTTTTGTTTTCTTTGTTTGTTTTGTTTTGTTGGGGTTTTTTTAATAAGCAGATCATGCTAAGTATAATCTATTGGACACTGATCTTTCATTTCTTTTTTAATGATCTATAGCTTTTTTTCAGATTATCTCCCCTTTCTCTTTGTCTCCATCTCTGTTCCTCTATCATGAATGATCTTGTTTTTTCTTCTTCTTTTTTTCTCCCCTTATTTCTTTCCTTTCATCTTTTTATATTTTTTTTTATCAGTATATGTAACGAGAAATGAAGCAGGCTGAGCCAGATATCCAAACATAAGACAGTAGTATGAGGAACCTTTTCAGAACAGAGAGCAAAGTGACAAGGAACGGCAGATGGGAATGGATGGAGAAGCCTTGAAAGGCGATGTCATCTTCACCAAGCAGGCGGGGACTATGTGTGGGAGGCACAATGCTTTAGTGCTTTCTAAAGATATCCTTTGGGTGAAAAGGTGTTGTTGTGAACAGTCTGTGGGAACTGACAGGATGCCGACTCAAAATCAATGGCGGCTGACACGACCAGATTCCTCTCTCAATCCAGAAGACCAGCCACCCACGTGCCGTGTACGTCATTGGCTGAATGGACACGATCTTGCGTCACACGTTAACAATTTAATGGTAATGGGAATGAAGACATCTCACGCTGCACGTATACACACATACTCAAACATAGATATACGCTCACAAATCGCGCGCGCGCACACACACACACACACACACACATTCACACACACACACACTCTCTCCCCCCTCTCTCTCTCACTCTCCCTCTCTCTTTCACTCACCCACACACACTGGTCTTTTCGCAACCATTAGAATATCTCTGTGGCTTCCTTCACCTCTACACTCCATCTCGCTCACTACGATCGGCTTCGGATCCACTCTGTTTACGCATTCCCAGATTCAAACACTCGACTGTTCGCCGCCGTTCTTTCTCTGTCTCTGGACCCTGCACTTGGGAATGAACTTCCTCTTTCTCTTCGTCAGGTCTCCGCACTCAGCTCTTTCAAGTCTGGTCTTAAAACCCACCTCTTCCCAAAATAGCCTTACTTCCCTGCCTCTTCCTTGTCTTCAGTTTCTCCAGTTTTAGAGTTATGCATGCGTGTGAATGACTGGTGCGACAGCGCTTTGGTTTGTCTCTGCACAAGATTCAGCGCTATATAAATACATTATTATTATTATTACAGGGGAAGGCTATGATTCCGGCCAAACGCGCAAAACACACAGAAAACGATCGTGAGTTGGTCAGCTTGCGCCCAGTCTGTACACGTTGATGAATCACATGACAGCACTACCACCATCGACAAACACATGCCTTGAAGGCCCCTCCATGTAACGAATATCCGCTTCTTTCACGTACTTTCAGCAGTTGTTGATTCTTGTGAATGCGTGACTGGTTTGTGGTTCGATTATGCATGAGTTTAACAGATTCAGTTTTGTTGCACCATAGCTTTCCTTTTGACCAGATGTCAAAAGTATGTCGACCGATTTTGAAAACAAGATCCATTTGTCTGTAATACATCAGCTCTGAAATAAAATAAAAAGTCTGTAGCTATTTTTCTTCAATACAACGGAACTTTGATCTACAAGTTATTGATGTGAACTCTGCACACCGACCGAACTAGCACAAAGGAATGCACACGAAACTATAATACAATCGTGTTGAACAAACACATGGGGACACGGTAGCGACGAAACCAAAGGCGGAATCATGACTCCAATCAAACTGGTCCCACAGCGTGGACTGACGACCCTACTGATGAAAAGCGGTGGGTTCGATCCCCGCCAATGACCTCAATTTGTTTGCGGGGCTGTTGGGTTCCGACTCGCTCGTATGTCTCTCGCTGAGTGCACAGCTGACTGGGTTTCTGATAACGGGGACCAGTGTTATCGGGCCTGCATCACAGGCGTTTGTTTGACAGTGTCTCTCACGTTCCCTGACCCGCACTCCCGACACTCGTGGGCAGTGCTGACAACGTGTAGTGGGAAAGGAAATGGAGGGGCACAGCTCTGTCATGTGATCTCAGACCATAAATGGAACGATCTCCACAGCGTTGTCACAGTCACTTCCCTCGTCAGTCGTTGGTTATCATCAAAACATCCGAATCATGAGTACAAAAGACGTGTTTGCAAAATCGAAAATCATAAAGAAAATAAAAATAGAAATAAAAAATAAAAACAAACTGACGGATCATAATCAGACAATTCAATTATCCCGAACATGAATGGATGAATCTTTTTATCTGACGTGTGTTCATGCTCAAGAATTATCATCCCAAATATACTGCGCAATGAATTTTGCACTGATCTTCATGTTCCCAGAATAAGTAAACACTTCCTTAAAAAAAAAAAAAAAAAAAAAAAAAAACGGCAACAAACTACGTGAACGTATCGCCGTCTTGCACTGACTTGACATGATTCCGACGTGTTCTCACTTCGGATGCCAGTTCCGACATGTCCGTTCCCCACACGGCACCGGAGTGGGTGTCCCAGTGCGAAGGCCCCCAAACACCAGAGTCGCTGCCTCCCCAAATTTAGATCCCCAGAGTTAAACTGCCGGGCGGAACAGTTTCCACGATGATTCCCCCAGGACATAGCGGGGTCGTTCTGTACGCTCCCGTTCCGCTTCCAGATGGTGATGATATTTCCGGGGATATACCTCACTTCCCTTCCCTCTGTTCGTGTCTGTCAGTGTGTGTGTGTGTGTGTGTGTGTGTGTGTGTGTGTGCGTGCGTGCGTGCGTGTGTGTGTGTGTGTGTGCGTGTGTGTGTGTGTGCGTGCGTGCGTGTGTGTGTGTGTGTTTGTGTGTGTGCGCCCGCGCGCGCGTGAGCACGCATGCGCACTACAGAACAAACGAACGAAATTTTATTTCACGAGGGTAAGGGAATAAGCATAATTGATTTTTCATACCCGGTCCTCTGGGGGGGAAAAGGTAAGAAAAATGCCAAAAATGCATGCACAAAAGCAAATTCTTCAAGAAAAACAAACAAACAAACACAACTGACCCCCCTTCCCCCACCCCTTCACCCTTCCAACAACAAAACAACAACGAAAAGAGAGAGAGAGAGGCGGATCTCATCTTTTCCTTTCCCAAACGAGGAAACCGTCTCTCAGTCAGGGCAGTCAGATAAATGGGATGATAGATTCACAGGAATCAGGGCAGTTCCGTAACTATGTACATACATACTTTGCTATGTATGGATAGGTAGGTAAGTATGTAGACAGGTAAGGCAAAGACTTCAGTCTAGCAGAGTCATATCTGTACAAGTATGACAATTACGGGCAACACTTGTTCAAAATAGAGCCGGGATGTAAATCAAGGTGACATAGCTAATCATAGTACGACACATTCGCTTCGCTCCTTTAAGTCCCCTCACAGACAGCATTCCGGGTCACTTGGAAGAAAGAGATTTTTTCTTTACTTTTTCTTTCTTTCTTTTTTTTTTTTTTTCTTTATCCAACTTTCCATTTTCGCTCTCGCTTTTGAATTATAGATTGGTCTCAGTCGAAGTTAACATGGCGTAAAGAAGTGACGATACCGGCTGCTCTCTCTCTCTTTCCCTCTGTGTGTGTGTGTGTGTGTGTGTGTGTGTGTGTGTGTGTGTGTGTTATAGAGGTAGAGGTAGACAGAGAGAAGACGAAAATAGAGGGAGACCGACAGAAAACAGACAGGCAGAATCAAAATGACCATAATTATCAATATGAACAAATCAAACG
>NC_134897.1:38950131-38957631 GCF_041734735.1 Babylonia areolata
CAACCATTATATTGTATATAAGTGGTTGTCTTTCTTATGCTGATGAAGTTGTTGTTGCCGGTAATACCACTGTTAACTATCATCATCATCATCATCATCATCTTATCAGTAATATTACTATTATCATTATTATTATTTTATCATCATTATTATTATTCACATAAATTTCCAGCTGCCATTCACAAGAAACTCAAACCAGAACAGTACTGTTTCCACTGACGTAGCGTGACACACGCTTCTTCTTCATACAAATTTATAGATACAATTAAAAAAAAAGAAAATATTTTATGTGAACGTGCCGCGTCAACAGGTTCTTGACAAAAACAACAAAAAAACAAAAGAACAAAAACAAACAAACAAACAAAATCTGACGTCTGTCCCGGGCAACATCAGCCATCCATTCTACCCCCAACCGTGAGCCAACCTCTCCACTACCACTACCTCTTTCACACCCCCAGCCGCCCATGTTGTCAATACATCCCCCGCGCCCGTCCGCCCGCACCCTGCCTCCCCCACCAGCCCAACCTTTCTTTTACTTTTATTAGTTCATCTTCCCCCCCCCACCAATCTCTTGGTTGGCTTGTGTCGCCTGGAAAATGATTTGATTCACTGGGCGCAAGGAGACTTGGACGGGCCCAAAAGTGGCGGTATCTCATTTCACTTTGCTGCTCCGTCTTGCCCTCATCAGCAGGCTGAAAGAGCCTTTGTCACGCGCTCATCCGTATTCTGCGCAGCTTGCGCTTTTTGATTCCTTCAAGACAAAAGCCCCCTCCCCCCTCCCCCGCACCCCCCCCCCTACCCCAGCCCCCCTACCCCGCCGTGTGAGGGGCTTGGGTAAAATGATTATTGGATGTGTTGTGGGTAAAAAGGGCGCGGGTGGACAGATGGGGGTAGGAGAGCGGGTAGGTAGGAGTTGGTGTGCTGGGGGTGAGCGAGTGAGTGACAGAATTTGTCAAGTTTGTGCGTGCATACGCGCATGTGTGAGAATGTGGATGTGCGCATGCATGCATACATGCGACTACAGGTGTACGTGCGCAGGCGAACCTGTGTGTGTGTGTGTGTGTGTCGGAGGAGGAGGAAGAGAGATGTGTGCGCACTTCCAGCACGAACAAGCGTGGAGCTGTGTGTGTTCGTGTGCGTTTTTTGTCTTTTGAGCGCGCGCGCGCGTACGTCTCTCTATGTGCATGCAAGCGCGTGTCACCGGTGAAGCGCTGAACCCTGCAGACTCCACAAAACAGGCTTGGGCATTGAGGTGCTGGGCAGCTCCCCAAAGTGCACACATCCACATCAATGCTGAATTGGTCATGGCCTTGCACGGTGAACCAGGTTAACGTGCTGAATGATGCAGGAAGAATTCAGTTTGCATTTTGAACTGCTGCTTATGGTTATTGCGTTCGCTAAACTTTGGAAGACTGAAAAAACACACGAAAAAAACTGCAGTACCTTCTTGCCGCTGGGACAGTTGGACCATTGTCTCTCTCTCTCTCTCTCTCTCTCTCTCTCTTCTCTCACCACCACCATCACCATTATCGTAATCGTCGTCATCGTCATTATCAAAACAGCAACGAAACGACGCCCACGTGAACAAAAGCAGCCAAATTGCAGTCTGTGAAACTGAATGACGTCATTGTGATAATTTCCACTTCTTTCTATCTTTGTTCCTTTTGTTCGTTCGTTCATTCTTTCCTTTATTTATTTATTTTGTTGGTTTTGTTTTTTTGTGTTTTTTTTCATAACAATTCTCTTACTAGCATCGCCACTGTTGTAATCATGTATGTGTGCCCTCCTTCTCTTTTCTCCTTCTTCCTCTTCTTTCTTCCTTTTATCTTCCTTCTCCTGACCTTTTTGTTCTTCTTCCTCTTCCTTTTTTTTTTTCCTTTTTATCCTCCTCCTCCTCTTTTTTTCTTCTTTATCTTCTTTTGCTTTTTATCTTCCTACACCTCCTCCTCGTTTTTCTTCTTTCTCTTCTTTTTCTTTTAATCTCCCTCCGCCTCCTCCAAGTTCCCCTCTTACTCCTACTCCTCTTTTTTCTTCTTCCTCTTCTTTTTCTTTCTCTTTTATCTTCCTCCTCATCGCATTCTACAACACTACTCCCACCCCCCCCCCTACTCTCCCTCATTCTCTGAATGTATGTATATACACATACATGCATACCACTTTCTTTCTTCCTCTTCTTCCCTCTCTCCAAGAACCGAACGTAAAACATGGTGCTCATTAGTTCCTGCCCGAAGCGAAGCAAATCATGTACCGTTAGAAAACAATCAGCGCTCACCTAGTCATCTGATATCCACGTGTTTTTCCTTCTGTCCATGCCAAAGAAAGGAGAACAATAAAGAACAACACTACAGCGCGGATCAAATAAACAGTCACCCAATCTTTTCGATTAGATCGCAAAAGAAACTCTGTCGAAAAAGACATAAATTAGAAAATAAATAAATAACCCACACCTGAAAAAAAAAAAAAAGAACAGCTGTGATACCAGTTTCGTGTCTTATTCTTGAGTGCACTTTTGTGGGATAACAATTTTTTTTTTAAATGAAATGAAATGAAATAACAACTTACTGCCGGAAAAGGACAGGAGGTGGAAGAGGCGGAGGGAGAAAGAAAAGGCGATGAAAAAGGCCGGGGATGGTAGGGGTGTGAGGTGGTGGTGAGGGGTGGTTTTCACATGTAACGAGAACTTTCTTTTATTCGGATCTCAACCAACTCGAAAACGCTGGTGTTCTCGCTACCCGCCACTCTACTCCCATTTCTCCCCCTTCCGTCTCCCCACCCTTTCTCAGGGAGAGGAAGAGACAAGCCGACAAAGACGCTTCTTTCTTTCTCTGTCTCTCTCTCTCTCTCTGTGCAGGTGCACGTAGTGTGTGTGTGTGTGTGTGTGTGTGTCTGTGTTCCTGTCTGTCTGTGTGTGTTTCATTCTTCGGCTTAATTTTGTGCAGTTTTATTTTGCATTAGAACATTTTTCTTTCAAAAAAGGTGCGAATAAACAAATAACTAACAAGCTAAATTACAAGAAACCTACAGGGAAGCAAGTAATTCGAGGGCGGTGGAAAGAAAGACAGTATCATGTTTACTGGTTCTTTTTTTTTCTTTTTTTAAATTTTTAAAAATTTAATTCATATTTCTTAAAAAATCTTGGAGAATTGTTAGAAGACAAAACTTCAGCTGGGCACTTTCAATCAGAGCAAAAGGAGACAGTATTACGGCAATCGTCTACAAAAAGAAAAACTGCATTATAACAAAAATTGATAAGTTTTTCTGTAAATGAACTGAGCAAGAAATGGTTAAATCTTTCTCGCAGTTGTAAACCAACTGAGCGAAATCCATCCTGACCTATTTTCTTATAGCAGATTACAAAGTGGTTGTGTGCGATTTGGTAAGAAGATAACAACAATTATCGCTTTTTTTTGTTTCAGAAATGCCATGTCATGACAGGCATACAAACAGTAAGAAGAGAACAACAATTATCGCTTTTTTTGTTTCAGGAATGTCTTGGCATGATAGGCATACAAAACAACACCAACAAACAAACAAGAAACAAAAACAAAATATATTACGGGCGTATCATTAGTGCGTTGTAGTTATCAAAGATAGAATCCTTGAGAGGTGTGTGTGTGTGTGTGTGTGTTGTTTTTTGCTGCTGTTGTTGGGTGTGAGTGCTTGCGCGTGCGTACCCAAGTGTGCGGAAGCAATCCTCTGTTTTACGTTTTTCCTGTTTGAGTGATATCAGCCGATGTGTGGCTGTGTCTCTATGTGTCTGCGCGCGCTTGTGTATTAAGAGAGAGAAAGAGAGAGAGAGTTATGAGAAGAGATGGGGTCCGGTTTATGAAACAAATGGTTTTGATGATCAAGGAAACCTCTTCCATGTTGTTTAATTACCTTAAAAATGTATTTTCATGTCGATCTTTTTTTTTCATGTCGATCTTTTTTTCTTTTTTTTTTCTATCTCCTCTCTGACAAAATGATCATAATTGTCGGTTTTCCTGTCCATCATGATAATAACTTACTTTATTGGATGCTTAAATCTTTCCCCTCTCCTGTTTCTTCTTTTTCTTACTTTGGCTGTTTGTCATTTGCTGTGCTGTATTGTGACCTATCATTCAAAGTGCACTGTTTCAGCATCTCACTCTCTTTCTCAATACCAGTGTGATTGTGTCTCCTGCACACGCGCGCGCCTATGTCTGTGTCTGCGCGCGTGAGTAAACATGAATATGCACACACACACACACACACACACACACACACACACACACACACACACACACACACACACACACACACACACACACACACACACACTTTATCTTAAAACACTGTCCTTTCATTTTCTTTTTACAAGACTCGAAAACATTGTCGACGGGCGCAATAGCCGAGTGGTTAAAGCGTTGGACTGTCAATCTGAGGGTCCCGGGTTCGAATCACGGTGACGGCGCCTGGTGGGTAAAGGGTGGAGTTTTTTTACGATCTCCCAGGTCAACATATGTGCAGACCTGCTAGTGCCTGAACCCCCTTCGTGTGTATATGCAAGCAGAAGATCAAATACGCACGTTAAAGATCCTGTAATCCATGTCAGCGTTCGGTGGGTTATGGAAACAAGAACATACCCAGCATGCACATCCCTGAAAACGGAGTATGGCTGCCTACATGGCGGGGTAAAAACGGTCATACACGTAAAAGCCCACTCGTGTGCATACGAGTGAACGTGGAAGAAGAAAACATTGTCGTTTGACGCCACGACTGTGAGAACCGTGAACAGGACAGACAACGATTGTAAGATAGTGATCAAATGGGGTTCTTTAACTCCCCTTGGGAAAGAGAGAGAGAGTGGTATGGGAGTGTGAGAGGATAGACAGAGATACGGAGAGAGAGAGACAGAGAGAGACAGAGACAGACACAGAGAGACAGAGAGAGGCAGAGTCAGGAAACTCAGAACTCAAAGCATTTATTATTAAAGGATTTAGATTTTAGGCATGGCCTATTCTCCCAATCTGTCCTTGAGAGAGAGAGACAGATAGACAGACAGACAGACTGAGACAGAGACAGAGAGAGACATACAGACCAGCTGTCAGACAGACAGAGAGAACTACACACAAAAAGACGAAGTAGGGAGGGAGACTGAAAGAAAGAAGGTGGCGGTAGGGGGTGGGGAGGAAGATGATGAAAGGAGACAAGAGACAAACATCACGCACACACACACACACACACACAACACAACACACACAACACACACACACACACACACACACACACACACACACACACACACGAAACCCAATACCATTACTGGTTTCATTTTCTTTTCCCCGAGATTGAAAAAACAAGGCAATCCATGCCAGACACTTCATGATGGAGACAGCGATGAATACGACAGAAATTGATCAACAGAGCAGACTGGAATTCAGGCAGGGTTTCAACTATCGAAAACCAAAATCAATAATCACTGTATTTTTTCCGTTGGACAGGTCCTGCATTCTCACGTGTCTGGTGACATAAAACGTGGACACCAATATACGCTGGAAGTTTGTAATCAATTAAGGTTCTATCGGTGGAGAGGGAATTGTTGTTGTTTTTCTTCACCTGTATCTATTGTATTGGGTAACACATACTTACACGCGCGCGCACGTGTGTGTGTGTGTGTGTGTGTGTGTGTGTGTCTGTGTGAGTGTGTGTGTGTGAAAGGGGGCTCGCACGGTAACATTTCGGTCATATACATTTTCACTGGTCAAAACCCACCCAACCAACAAACGTTTTCAAATGGTAAAGACAGCCCCATTATGAACATCTACAGAGGCGAGACTGACATGTTTGTATCACACGGAAAACTGTCCAAACAGAACACACACCACAAGGACAGGGTGTGTCCAGCTGCTTCTTTTTTTTCTTTTCTTTTTTTAACGAGAACGGGTTTGTGTGGGTGGGTGCATTTGTCTCAAGGCACATACGCACACGAGATGGAGGTTAGAATGGGAAAGGAAAGGAGTCTGCCCAAGCCCGCCACAAAGCACAGACAAAAGAGCGGTCCACAGTATGTCTGCCAAGCAGCCTCTCTCTCTCTCTCTCTCTCTCTCTCGAAAACCACCGTGTATCACAGAGTTTGGTAATAATGGATGATCAGAGAACTGTGATCCACTGGCCGTCTCGATTCCAAGATTCAAAGAAATTTAATCCCTTTGCCCCTTTTAGGGTGTGGAGGATACAATAACAATACATACTCATTGAATCACAACTTCAGTCCAACGATGATGTCTCCGAAACACGCAAAAACGCATGATGATCTGCAATGATGGCCCAGATGGTCATGAAAGAGTTGGGTGTCAGTGTGCATGTTCCATTCTTCTTGTAAGAGATCCAGTTCGTGTACAAACTTGAGTTGGAGATCTGGTAATGGAGCATATGGTTTGTGTGTTTGTTTCGGTCTCCCTTCTTTCACTTTGAATGTTGCGTTGGAATAGTTCTTGGGAGAAAAGAGCAAAGATCGTGTTATTACCATCGGAGTTCAGTGAAGAATTGATTCAGGCAGGCTTGGGCAGTTTATGTTTCGGTTTACAATTACATCCAGGTAAAGATGTTCGAGAAAAAGCGAACTGCACCACAGATCATGTATGCAAAGCTTTTCTTACGAGTAAACGTTTCATACATGTAGCTTTGCATAAGAAGTAATGTGCTGACAAACCACAGCGTTTGAATGAAATATCAGCGAAGGAACTTTAAACAAAATATGAAGTCGTGGTCTTCAGTGAGCTGTTGGATTTTATTTACACACAGTTGGAGCCGACGCTGAATGTCTGCAACTGTGCAGAGTGCAAAAATCATCGATGAAAAATTAAGATGCAGAACCTTGACGGCCAGATTTCGCAATGTTATTAACTGACCTGGAAGAGAGCAGTCAACAGAACGCTGCCGTGGACAAAACCTGTTTCTTGTTGGGAGATGTCAGACGTGTGACAGAAACACGAACAGGAAGATTCCAACCTGCCACGGACACACCCGAAGAAATCAAATCAGTGAAGGTCAGGGAGCGTGCCAAACAATCTTTTTCCAGGTAGAAAATTGCCAAATTGCATTGTTTCTCCAGGCAATTTATGTGCAATGAGTTCAAAACTGACACCTTGATTAGCTGTTGAGAGCCCACGTTGTTCTATATTAAGTAGAAGGCACCAGGTCAAGTGTCCCACGCGAATCGAAGTGTTACCACTGCCTCCAATTCCTTGGTTCCTTCAAAGGATTTGTAAGAACTTTGTCATTTTTTTAAAACTTGCATCAAGGTTTTCTATCTGAGTGGAGAACACGGCCTTATAGTAGAAATGCTATTATTTACTTTTAAGCCCATTCTAATTGCAGGTTTCCGGAAAAGGCTTAAGAAGTATTTGATAATAGCCAGCCCAGGAATCACTAAAGGTCTGAAAGGCTATTGTTAGAGTAACCACGGTAAAAGAGGGATTGCAACTATTGAACATAACGCCACAGGGGTGTCTTTTTTTTTCTTTAAAAAAAAGGAGA
>NC_134897.1:38970131-38997631 GCF_041734735.1 Babylonia areolata
GCCCGCGCACGCCCCAGTGCCTCAGCTTGTCTTGCAAACCAAAGGCAACTTCATCTCTCTGACACAGAAGCAGACCTCTGTGTGTGTGTGTGTGTGTGTGTGTGTGTGTGTGTGTGTGTGTGTGACTCTCTCTCTCTCTCTGACCTGGCAACTATATGCCAGTTATGCCAGTGACTGAACAACACTGACTGTTTCGTTATTGCGTTACTTGCGTTCGTGCATTCGTGCGTACACGTGCATTCCATGTGTATGTGTGTGTGAGCGCGTGCACGCGTGTATGTGTGTGTGTATGTGTGTGTGCATGCGTGCATGTGCATGTCGATGTTCTTTACATTCAAATATATATACAAAATGTCTGAAAACAGAATGGGAATTTTGAGTGTAGGCTGATACAAAAATAGAAAGACCTATAGACACAGAAAGAGAGAGAAGGTGAGATAAGAATAGAAAGACCTAAAGACAGACAGAAAGAGAGAGGAGAGGGTGAGATAAAAATAGAAAGACCTAAAGACAGACAGAAAGAGAGAGGAGAGGGTGAGATAAAAATAGAAAGACCTACAGACAGACAGAAAGAGAGAGGAGATGGTGAGACAAAAATAGAAAGACCTACAGACAGACAGAAAGAGATAGGAGAGGGCTAGACAAAAATAGAAAGACCTACAGACAGACAGAAAGAGAGACGAGAGGGTGAGACAAAAATAGAAAGACCTACAGACAGACAGAAAGAGAGAGGAGAGGGCTAGACAAAAATAGAAAGACCTACAGACAGACAAAAAGAGAGAGGAGAGGGCTAGACAAAAATAGAAAGACCTACAAAGAGACAGAAAGAGAAAGGCAGACAAAGACTAAGACAATATGGATGGTACAAAAAAGCCAGAAAATGTCAAAGGATGATAGTTAATTGGAAAAGTTTTCAAGTCTAGCGATTCTGTGTGTGTGTCTGTGTGTGTGTGTGTGTGGGCGCGCGCGCGCGCGCGCGCAAATAGGTATGTCTGTGTGTGTGTGTATGCGTGCGTGAGCGTGTGTGTGTGTGTGCGCGCGCGTGTGATTGTGTGTGTGTGCGTGTGTTTGTGTGTATATGCGTGTGAGTGTGTGAGTGTGTGTGTGTGTGTGTATGTGTGTGTGTGTGTGTGTGTGTGTGTGTGTGTGTGTGTGTGTGTGTGTGTATGTGTGTGTGTGTGTCTCGAAGTCTCTGTGTGTGTGTGTGGCTCATTTCTTGTTCTCCCGCTCCACCACCCCCTCCTTTTCAATATTTTTTGGGGAGGCCCAACAGATCAGTCGATGTGACTTTGTTTGCCAGGCTCTTCAATCAATTCCACATGTCGACCACAAGCCTAGAAACAGCCAGGTAGGAGGAGCAGAACAAACAAAACAAAAAAAGACAAACTGGAGATAAACATAAAAATATATAAAAAAAAAGAAAAAAAAAGTAAGAAAGGATAAAGTTTAGAAAAACTGAAGAATGAAAACAAAAGGAGACAGAGAGAAAGGTAGGAAGGAAAGTAATCAAAGAAAGAAAGAAAGAAAGAAAAAGAAGCAAAGAGAAAAAAGAAATGAAAGAATGAAAGAAAGAAGAGAAATAATGAAATAAGCATATGGACAAACAGACAAAAAAGGCGTGAAGATGTAAAGAATGGATAGGAAAAACAACAACCGATTTCACGAAAACATGCAAACAAACACAAAAGTAAGCGTTAAAAAAAAGAAGAAAAAAAAAGACCGATGAACAAACAGACCACAAAAAGAAAAACACCAAAGAAAGAAGGGAAAGAAAGTTCTTCCTGTGACATACAAACAGACGGACAGAAAGGAAGGAAGAAAGAAACATGAAAGTTGCAAAATAACCACGGATAAACTGAGTTGTTTACAGTTTATGGCTCGTGAATCAACGCCGGATAGCAGATGTTAATATAAACCAGAAAATCAAGCAAGCAAGCGCACACTCACACACACACGTACACAAGCTGCTACGCAGGCATACAAGTCCGTGTAAATCATGTACATGTGTGTATGTGCGCGGACTGGGGGACCCGCATATCAGCTCTGTGTGTGTGTGTGTGTGTGTGTGTGTGTGTGTGTGTTTGTGTGTGGGTGCGTGCGTGCGTGTGTATGTGTGTGCGTGTGTGTATGCATGCGCCTTAGTGCACACACACACACACGCGCATACACCGACGCACACGCGTACACATACGCAATTACGCCCGCACAGGCACACACAGACAGACACAGATGCGCGCGCACGCTCGAAGAGAGAGACAGACAGAGAGACAGAGAGAAAGAGAGAGAGAGAGCTTCCCCCGCCCTCGCGTGCCTCCCACTCCTCCCTCTCTCTCAGCTGTTTCACTTGTTGCTGCTGCTGAGGTGTGGGTGAGAAGGAGGGTGGTGATGATTGTTATGTTATTTATACTGGCTGCATTATGCTTACAGAACCAAGCCAAGACATTAGAAAAAAGAAATAAGTGCGTAAATTTGAGACATTCTCTCTCCCTCCCCCCTCCCCCTCTCTCTCACATCCCACCACGCAAAATCAAAACACTGAATAAAGTTTCTTTTAGCTTGTCATTTCATTTCTTCCCTTGTGTTATTTTTTTTTTCAAATGAATTTAATCCATCACATTTTTTTTGGGGGGGAGGGGGTAGGGGAGCCGGGGGGGGGGGGGGGGGGGGCAGGGGAGGTGGTTCTTTCCTAGATCGCATTCGTCATCAATGTGGGTGTTATTCCCCAGCTCCTGGGGCCACAACTTCCCCATGTCTGAGGCACGACCCACACCGTTCACACACGTCAAAGGAGAGGAGTCTTCTTCCCATCCCTTAAGCCTCCCCACCCCCTGTCCTTCACAGGGCATGTCACTGCGTACGGCGTAATCCATACACGCTGCACCACAGCTGCTAAGCCGCTCCGTCAGAGTATACCCGTGACAGAATAACAAACAACGAAGAGAATCACAATAAGAAAACAAAAACAAACAAAACAGGAACAGAAAAGGAAAGAAATAGAAAAAAAAGAAAAGAAAAAGAAAGGAAATTCAATTTTGTTGCGAATCCCTGACCTCTGTGTAAACCTGACATGCCAGGACTTTAGGGCTAAACAAATTATGATAAATTAGAATAAAACAGAGAGGGAGTGGGTGTGAGTGTGGGGTAGGAGAAGAAGAACAAGAACAAGACAAACAAAACGGAACTAGCGGAAGCCGAAGATTTGTGGTGATGAGGGCGATGATTAAGACGATCACCATCTTCATCATGGTGATTATTATGATCATGATGACGGCCACGAGGAGGGGAAAGAAAAGTAGCAGTTGAAATGAATAGAAACAGGGAGAGAGAGAGGGGGGACGGGTAGAGAGGAGGGAGGGAGAGAGACAGAGAGAGCTAGAGAGAGAGAGACTGACAGAGAGACAAAGACAGAGATAGAGAGACAGAGAGAGAGCGAGAGTGAGAGACAGACAGACAGAGAGAAGAGACAGACAGACAGAGAGACAGAGACAGACAGACAGAGAGGGGGGTAGAGAGAGGAGGGAGGGAGAGAGAGAGAGAGACAGAGAAAGAGCTAGAGAGAGAGACAGAGACAGAGAGACACAGAGACAGAGAGCGAGAGTGAGAGACAGACAGACAGAGAGACAGAGAGAGAGAGAAGAAGAGAGAGACAGACAGACAGAGAGGGAGTGAGAGACAGACAGACAGAGACAGAGAGAGAGAGAGATTTTTTACGTGTACGATCGTTTTTACCCCGCCATGAAGGCAGCCATACTCCGCTTTCGGGAGGGTGCATGCTGGGTATATTCTTCTTTCAAAACGCATCGAACGCAGGCGCCGTCACCGAGCTTCGAACCCGGGACCCTCAGATTGAAAGTCCAATGCTTTAACCACTCGGGTACTGTGCCCGTCACTCACACACACACACACACACACACACACACACACACACACACACAGGCATCCGAGAAGAGATGACTCTACAGGCTTACTTTGTTTACACACATCATGACTCAAACGTTTTCAGCTTTTCAGCTCGACAGCCTGACAGGATATTCCCGCGCAATGCGTGTGTGTTTATATATTCAAGAACTTTTTTTATGCATGACTGCGTGTGTGCGTGTGTGTGTGTGTGTGTGTGCGTATGTTTTTGCATGTGTGTACACGCGCGTGCGCGTGTTTTATTGGTGTGTGTGTGTGTGTGCGTGTGTGTGTGTTTGTATCTTGTGTCTGTGTGGGGGACGTGGGTGTTGGCCCTGTGTGTGTGTGTGTGTGTGTGTGTGTGTGTGTGTGCGCGCGCTTGAGAGAGAGAGGGGTGGTGGTGAGAGAGGGAGCAGGAAGAGAGACAGACAGACACACAGACAGACACAGAAACAGCAACAGAGACAAACAGCAGTGTGAAACTGGAACGGGGCAGATGGCTGAATGAATGGGGGGCTCTCTCGCGCGCGCGCCGGAATAAGACGTCTGGAGCGCCTTGAGAATGTTTACTTCGGATGGCAGCAAGTTCCCACGGCCAGGGTGCAGACATTGTAAAGCGCTGCCAGCCCCGGGTCCCAAGCCAAGGGCGACAGTTCGCCCAGATAATGCCTCTGCACTCAACCACTGGGACGGCGATCCTTGAGACCCGTGCCTCCCCCATCGCCCTGACGTTTCGGATGTATCTCCCAATGGTGAAGAAACCGGTTTTCTCTCTCACCCCTCCCCTCCCCTCCTCTATGTGTGTGTGTGTGTGTGTGTGTGTGTGTGTGTGTGTGCGCGCGCGCGCGTGCGTGTGTGTGTGTTTCAACAGACTGCCTGTGTGTGGTTGCAGATATATGGATCAACAGCAAAAGTCTACAATGTTTGTGCTTGGCCCAGAGCCAACAAGTCTTTACAAAAGCGGTCATCAATCAAAAAAATATTATGACCACCTTCAGTTGAGAGAGAGAGACAGCAGACAGACAGACAGACAGACATACAGAGACAGAGAGAAGGACAGGAAGACGTAGAGACAGACAGACAGACAGAAATATACAGACAGAGAGGGACAGACCGACAGACAGACAGAGAAGGGGAACGATACAAATAAAACAAGCAAGTGATCGAGCAAGCGAAGAAGAGAGCGAGATACACAGAACAACACCCACACTATTACCTCGTGCCCATCCTCTTTTCGTTCCCCCCACTTACCCGACAACTACTAACTTGGAAAGCACTCCAGCGAAATAGCAAGTCCTGAAATGTGGTCCAGCTTTAATTTTCGTTCTCATCTGTCGTTCTCAAGCCTTGTCTTTTTTGTGTTGTTGTTTCATCCACCTCTTACACTCTGTTGGTGTCAGTGGCAGCCTTTCTCCTGCGTCCTGCTCCCAGACTGGGTTCGTGGTGGAGAGACGTCTGCGAACCATGTGACTGACACGGATCTGTCTCTTGGGAGACCACTCGAAAATGTCCTACCTGTCTTTGTTCCAGTGCTGATTGTGGAACGCGGATCACGTGCAGTTGTTGAGTCAACAAAAGGGAGTTCGCCTCTGAATTGATTTACCCGTGGGGGTGAGTGTTGGGACGGTGTGGAAGGGGGCGGGGGCGTGGTTGGTTTTGTCCCCTTCTTGGGAAGGAGCCATCACAACGATGTGGACATGTCATGACCTGCTGCAGTCAGAACCCCTGTGTGTGCGCGCGTGTGTGTGTGTGTGTGTGTGCGCGCGCGCGCGCGCGTGTAAGTGCGTTTGAGCGAACGCGTATGTGGGATAAACTGGAGGAAGGTTTGGAAGTCATAGGGATTCATGACCGGCGGATATGGGTAAAATGGAAGGACGTGGGCGTGTGTTTGAGTTAGTGACGTATTGACCCCCTGCGCCTCTGCATGGACGTGCGTTCATTTGCTTTGCAAAGTTCATTTCCTTTTTCATTCTCCAGTTAGGAGAGACAGACAGACATACAAAAAGACAGAAAACACAGTAAACAAACACCCACACAACAGTTTGCACACAAACACACGGTGGAATCCGCCCCACTCCTACCCTTATGGTTGTTTTTTTCTTTTTCTTTTTCCTAACTCCTGAGTTTGCAAACTATTTATCTCGAAGAAGTTTAAGACAACAAAAAGCAAAAGAAGAAGAAGAAGAAGAAGAACCTCCCAAGACTGACTCAGCCAACAACAAATTTTCTTTCGAATATCGTCCTCACGTTCTCAAACATTCTACTTTTGTCGTCATCATCACCCACCTCTTTCCAGATCATCTTTCTGCCTGCCTCAACCTAACGTTGTTCCATTTTTTTACCAAACCGAGTCCGTGCACACTTCAAAGTGATCGATTTCGGTGCTTCTCCAGGGACAGTGCCCCGAAAGCGTCACACATGTCTCTTACTCCCCTGGCGGATGGAATGAATGTGCATCAGGTGCACTTGCTGCCTCAGCTCAATGAAAGCTGTTATGAACCGAATTTTCTAGCTGTATGGGCAATGTAATAAAAAAATATATATAAAAAAGAGAAGCATAGCAATACCCTCCCCTTTTCAGCCCTGGTCCTGCTTCTGGGTTGCTATATCCATGAACAATGGACACATCGCAGTATCATTACCGACCATGTTGCCGTCAACCTTCAAACTTTACACTGGGACCTGTAGAAAGGTACAGATGTGTCGACCGGGCGATATTCAAGTGGACACACACATACAAGACATAAAACAAAGTAACACCCACGCCGCCACTCCCACTCCAAAGACACTTCTCACCTTCTTTTTACAAACTTTTAGGAATAAGTTTAGAAACTTCCCAGGACAAATTGTCTCCAGAGACGACACGGCTCTCACCTTTTTCCTTTGATCGATTATCGTCCTCAAACACGTTTTCATCACCATCCCTGTTTTGTTTTTCTTCCACCCCCAACAGCTAGAAAACATGTCACATACGCTCCCAACAAATTTTGTTTCACTCTTTTTTCTTTCTTTTTTTTAATCAGAAAATTGAGTTCAACGAGTCTTGTTCCCCAGACGAATGTGATCTCCACGTCCCTGTGATTGACCCTGTATGTCCCAGGAGGGACCACCTGGAAATGTCACCAAGGGCCGTGTTCCCAACGCTTATGGGAGAATGTGGATCACGAACAGTGGTTGCGTCACCACGAGGGAACTGATGTCTGAGCCCATTCATTGGCAGGGGAGAATGTCACTCCCCATTCCGCGGAGTGTTCACCAAAATATTCAGCCGATGGTGTGTGTGTGTGTGTGTGTGCGTGTGGTGTGCCTCTGTGTGTGTGTGTGTGTGTGTGTGTGTGTGTGTGTGTGTTAGTGAAAGAAACAGTTGTCTGTATAATTAATACCAGGATGTGCATGCGAGCAAATGACAGACAGATGTAGAAACTCACACTGTCACACTTATGTGAATTCCACCCACCACTTCCGTTTTTCTTCGGCCTCTCTCCTCCAACTGCTACATTGAAAAAACTTTCGCGATAGAATAAGATACTCAGCCCACATTTTCCCATCATTGACTGTTCTCAGATACAATGTTGTTGGTTATCGTCCATTTGTTTCACTGTCTGCTTGACAGCCTTTTACTTGTGCCCCTGACAAACACTGTTTCAGTTTTGGAAAGTTAGGAGCATTATCGCCCTCCTACCATAAGTGGTAAAACATTTGCAACAAAGTGATTCATTCTAGTCTTTCAGGAGTGGGCGCCACGAAATCTCATACCTCTTTTCTTTTCTCCAACAACTGACTTTTCAAACTTTTCATCTCGTGAAGAAAAAAATAGGAAATGAAAGAAAGAAAGTGAAAAAGAACGAAAGAACAACAACAACCAACAAACAGATAGAGAAAATACGGAACAGAACAGCTGACTGAAAGAACTTTCAGAAATAGGATAGTTCTGTACTCACTGTATGGACAGAAACAGAACATAGGTTACAACACAAAACAGGTGTAAGCCCACAAAAGCGTCATTTCGTTTCAAAGATCCAGACATCGCTGTTATCATCATCCATCGTCTCGTGCCATCAGTTCCACAGCCTGACCCTGACCAGCTCCATACTAATGTTGTTCCACATTTTACCTGAAGTCTGCACCTCCAAATGATTGATTCTGGTGCATCTCGTGGGAGACTGTCCCGAATTTGTCTCATGCCTTGTATTCCCGTGGCGAAGGAAACGTGAATTACACGCACATCTTACCTCAGCTCAGTGGGAAATCAGTCCCAACAAATCAACTGATGGGTAGGGCAGCGAAAAAGAGAAGCGTTCACCCCATTCCCGGATCGTTATCGTAATGAGCACGTTGCTGTGTCATTATTGTCTGATCCGTCAGGAGTAGAGTCGCTGGAAGTGGAAGTGGTGAGGCGTGTTGATTCGTGGGTGGTGGATGCACATGGGCACTGGGTAGGAGTGGGAGTGTTGGGAGAAGGAAGGAGGGACGCAGAAAAGAGTCTTATTCTGTCTGTACTATCATGTATCTATTCGTCGCTCTAAAATTGTTGAAAAAAAATTAAGAAGAAAAAAGAAGAAAAAGACAACAAAAAACAACAACATTAATTTCCAACGATCAGAGAGAAGGTAGAGTGGAAGAGAACGTGGCAGTCAAACAAACAAGCAGACAGACACGAGAGACACCCACACCCACGCTACCCCCCAACAGAGAAGACGTATCTGATTTTTCCAGCTTCTTCTTGCCAACTTTCAGACTAACTTCAGGAAAATTAAGTTCAACATAATATGTTCCCCGGACGAGTGTGATCTCCACGTCCCTGTGATTGATCCTGAATGTCCCAGGAGGGACCACCTGGAAATGTCACCGAGGCCCGTGTTCCCAACGCTGATGGGAGAATGTGGATCACGTGCAGGGGTTGCGTCACCACAAGGGAACCAATGTCTGAGCGGATTTACTGTACACAGGTCAGGGGTGATAAAAGATTTTTGCTCTATCCCTCCCACACCCTGCAAGCCCCTGGAGCGCTGTGGTGTTTACCATGTACCGCATTGTGACTGTCTAGTCTGTACACCCCCAAATATCTGGCCGTTTGTATGCGTGAATGTGCGTGCGTGACCAGGAAGTCGTCTGAGTGAACAAACGAGAAAGAAAGAGAAATACAGCAGACACAGATATGTAGAACTACCGGGAAAAACCCACCTCGTTTATCTTTCCTCGTTTGCTTCAGTTTCTCTTTTTCAAATACGTACTTGAATATAGTCATGATAAAATAATCACCGAAGAGCGATTCAGCCCATATTCCCATTTGCTTTTGTAATACACTTGTTTTGTTGCTGCCTTTTTTATTTCTCTCTCTTACTCTGGTGTCTTGGGAGTCTTTCCCTTGGGCTCCTACTGATTTTGTCCCAGTCTCGTGAAATTAGATTCAGGGTATTTGTGCGTGCCTCCCAGACTGGGTGAGACTTCTGCGACAAAGCGATTGAATCTGATCCATCTCAGGAGAGATCAGCCTAAAATGTCACACCTGTTTTGATAATTCCCAGTGCTGTTTGCAGGACGCCCATCACGTTCGGTCATTGCATCAGCGGAAGAAAGATCCACTGTAAAGTGATTAACTTGTCGGGAAAGAGACGTGATGGCGATGCCTTTCATTCTCTTCATGGATGGATACCATTACCATTAGGTTGCTGTGTCAAGACTTTCTGCTGTGGCATGCTTGTATTCCATCTGATATCTGGTGTGTGTGTGTGTGTGTGTGTGTGTGTGTGTGTGTGTGTGATTTTGTGTGTATGCACTCTCGTGGATAGGTATGGATGTGTCTGGGTGTGAAAGACAGACTGGTCCCCAGTGCTTCTGCATGGCATGGATGTGAGCTCATTTGCTCAATGAAGTTCTTGACGTTATCAGTCTTGAAACTCCAGAAAGGAGACACAATCAATTTACACAGAGACACAGTTATATTGGCGGAGAGTTCAATAAAGAAACACCCACGCTGCCTTTTGCGCACAAATATACAGCCCTGTCTATAACTCCTCCTGTTCCCCTTAATTCCATTTCTTCATCTTCTGACAGTGCTAGTCTTTCACCCTAACAGCGTCAGAAAATAAAGCGGAATAAAAGAAACAAATGAACAAACAAACAAAAGAAAAGAACGAAAGACCGTGAAGGGAATCAGTTCTGTTTTCCTTCGCTTATACAATTATGCCATCCTTAAACATGAGTTCCAAGCCAATTCCTGACGGCTCCAAACTAATGAAGTTTCACGTTTTACTGGAATGAATCTCTACCTCCAAGAGATCGATTCCAGAGCACCACCACGGAGACTGCCTCCAAAATGTCATTCGTCTTTTATTCCCGTCGCAGATGGAAAGAATGTGTATTACGCGCAGTGGTTGCCTCGGTTCAATGGGAACCCAGTCTGAACGAATTTACTGGTCAGTTGGGCAGCAAAAAAAGAGAGCATTCAACACCCCCTGCCTCCCACCCACCCCCACACCCCTCTTCCCGGCTCCGTATGGAGCGAACAAGTGGCTGTGTCATGAATCGCTATCACCCGTTTTAAACTGAGACCCTGTGGAGGGATAGAAATGGGAATGTAGGGTGGAGTGGGGTGGGATGGATTGATTTATTTTGTTTGTGTTGATGCACTTGGGCGTTTGAGTGGGTATGTGAGAGGAAGGGGAGAGAGTCCTCTTGTTTCGGCACTGCCATAATATTTCGTGTCATTCTTGAATCGTTGAAATAACACATAAATTCAATTTACACAGATAATCGAAAGAGAGTACACACAGTGAACAGATAGCTACCCAGACAGAAAAAAAACAGAAAAAAGGTCTTTGTTTTATTACCTTTGCTGTCGCCCACACACAAGATACGTCTCACTTTTTCCTTCCCCTTCTCCAACTTTCGACTAACTTCACAAACTTCCCACCACAAATTATCCTCCCGAAAAGCGATTGCCTACATCATTTTTCCTTCCATCGTCCACCACCCTCAATCACTTCATCATCATCATTCACTTGTCTCACACCTACAGCCGGAGAAAAAAAAAAAAAAAGATGTCGCGCACAACCGCGACGACTTTTCCTTCATTTTTGTGTTCAGAAAATTGGGTTCAAGGTATCAGAGCGCTGTTCCCCGAACGAGTGTGATCTCTACGCGCCTGTGATTGATCCTGAATGTCCCAGGAGGGATCCACCTGCAAATGTCACCGAGGCCCGTCTTCTCAACGCTGATGGGAGAATGTGGATCACGTGCGGATTTAGTAGTCAGGGGAGAGAGAGAAGTGAGACTCTGGCGCCTTCTCCCTGGTCTGCTGTGTGTTTACTGTGTAGTGCCTGTGGGTCTGTCACCCCCAAAGAAAGCCTTTTGGGCTGGTGATGCATGAGTGAGTGATACGGAACAGGAACAGGGGCTTATAACCTGGCTTACATGGGTGGGTAGATGTCAGTATATGGCTGTGTGACAGAAAAAATGTGGTCTTTTTTCTGTCTCTTTTTTTTCTTCTTCCGGCACGGGGATGCTTTTTTCAGCTCGTGTCATTTAATCATTTCAATGTCATGAATTCCAAGAAAGGAGAAAGACAGAGAGAGACAGAGACAGACAGACAGATACAGAGACGCAGAGAGTGACGGACACACACACACACACACACACACACACACACACACAGAGAGAGAGAAGATAAAGACAAAAAGAATGACAGAGACAGAATGGTCCAAACTGAGAGTGAGAGAACAAAACAGTCAGATAATGGAAATAAGATAGTGCGGAGACAGAGAAAGACACAGACAGACGGAAACAAAGATTGAGACAGAGTGAGACAGACAGAGAGACAGACAGACAGACTCAGAGACAGATACAGACACAGAGAGAGACAGCGACCAAAAAACTGAGAGACAGAGACAAAGACGTAGAAGCACACAAAGACCACAAATGTTATCAAGCACACTAAGTAAATGTCACGTGAAACTTTTTTTCCCTCCCTCTTTGAACCTGTAACAGAAAGTTCAAACGAGCACGAAAAGTGTCCTGCCCGCCTTGGGCAAATCAAACCCGTGCACTGGGATCGATAGCAACAATGACCAGACAAACATCACGCCGGCAATGTTTGGGACTTAGAGCGTAAGTGAGAGAGAGAGAGAGAGAGAGAGAGAGAGAGAGTTGGAGGAGGAGGAGGAGAAGGAGGAGAGGGAGAGATATTAGAGAAAGCGACTGTTTCTTGCAACACTGCCGGAACGAGTACACGTGCGTGCGTACGTGCATTCGCACGCGAGTGTGTGGTTGTGTATAATTAAGCGTGTGTGTGTGTGTGTGTGCGCGCGCGCGCGCGCGCGCGTGTGTGTGTGTGTGTGTGGCTGTCTGTCGGTCTGTGTTGTGATGAGCTACGACTGAATTTGCTGCATACTATTTGTGATGTTATTTTGGTGAAAGAAACGGGGGAACAGGTACGTTCAAACGCATGCACGTACGCACGCACACACACACACACACACACACACTTAATCACTCACACGCACGCGCAAGGACACACACGCACACACGCGCGCGCGCACACACACACACACACACACACACACACATCCGTGCATGCACAGAAAGACAGACAGACCTCCTGAGGGAGAGGGAGGGTGGACACACAGACGGATCAAAAAACTGCTACCAACGTTATCAAGCACATTATGTAAAGGTCATCTGATCCTCTCTGTTCCGTCTTCAGGCCGGTGGCGGAGAAAGTTCAAATGACCACGAAAAGTGCCCCGCTGTCCCCCCTCTGGGGGGAAATCGCTATCGTTCGCCGCCATCGATCCACATCCACCCCTACCCCTCTTCACCCCACCCACCACAGTCGGAAAAGTAACCTGCCAAACACCGCTCTGAAAGTGAGGGAAGTTGATGCATGCTGTCAAAGAGGAACGGAGCAAGAGGGGGAATGAGAGAGAGGCAGAGAGAGAGAGGGGGGGGGAGGGAGAGAGAGAGGAGGGAGGCAGAGAGATATGAATAAAGATAAATGAGAGAGAAAGGGGGAAGAGGGAGGGAGGGAGAGAGGGGGGGCGGGGAGGAATGAGAGAGATACGAAAAAAGAGAAAGAATGAGAGAAAGGGGGGGGGGGGGGGGTGAGAAATAAGAGAGACAGAGACATGCAGGCAGATTGACAGACAGAGAGAGGGAGATATAGTGGGATACATTAAGAGAAAGGGAGAGAGAGGCGGGGAGTGAGGGAGAAAGAGAGCTGATAGATATGGAGGGAGGGGACGTAAAGTGGAAGAGAGACAGAAAGATAGAGACAGAGTGTATTGGAAACTTGTCCAATATCACTCGGGTGAAGAAAGGAGTTCGATACTTGCTCGGAGAGGAGAGGGGTATGGAAACACACAGACAAAAATGGCTTCTTGATATGTGTGTGTGTGGAGGGAAGTCCGTGGAGGTGTTGACTTTTGTTTGTTTGTTTGATTTTGTATTGCTACTACAAGCATTTTGTGCGTAAATGTGTCTGTGTGTGTCTTCGGACGAAGAGTAGGCCTGCAAGTCGAGCATTCTATTTGTATCTTCATCTTCCTCAGACTACTTATTGTTTGTTATGCATATTTGTATTGGACGATGTTCGCAAAAAACAGCTATATATATATTTTTTAAACGAAAAAAGCCCCCACAAAACCCCTTAAAAAATAAGTTTAAAAAGGTGATGAAAAAATATAATCTATATACAATCGACCATTGTTGATCTCCCGTTTTCTTGTTCACGGCAGGCCAAGAACAGACCCCAGGGTGAATGGCGAGGTATCATGTATCATTATCCACTCGGTTCTAATCTCCTCACAAACAAGTACCCTCATCCATAAAAAATATAAATTATTATATATATATTTACCACTTGATAAGGTATCGGAGAGTGGAAAGACGAAGGGCTTTCACGCGTCCGATCCTGGTAAAAAGCTTTACGGCGGTGGTCGAGGTTTTGCAGAGAAAGCTTATAACGTTTCCTTTTGTTCGTTTACTCGGAATCTGCCATCGTTGGCGATGCGCAAGCTTCACGGTGCGTTCACCAACAGCCGCTGTCCATAGTCTTCACAAGACAGACAGGGGGCGGCTGCTCGCTGCTCTTTGAAAGTGGAAGATGAAGAGCTCCTGCTTCAGATCCTGGTAAACTGCTTTTAACCGAGGTCTAGATTGGGAAACAGAAAGTTATAATAATGTGCCCTTTGTTCTTTCCCACTCCAATTGGCCCAGCCGCTTGAAAATAGCAAACAGTGGCAGGATTGAGGTTTCGGGCAATCTTGTGTTCGTCGACCTTGGGTGGCGGTAAGGGACTGGGTGGTTTTGGGGTGTGTTTTTTGTTGTTGTAGTTTTTTTTTCTTTCTTTTTGGTCTAAATATGTTCATGCTCAAGTTACTTGTTACTAGTCCTCAAACTGACAGCCTTCTTTCTGTTTTCTTGTTATGCACGTGTGTGTGTGTGTGTGTGTGTGTGTGTGTGTGTGTGTGTGTGTGTGTGTGTGTTCCCTCAGCATTTCAAAAGGGATTACCAACACATCCGAACGCGCTTGTTCTCCCATCTCCTCCCTTCCCCACAGTTTGCTGTCTGTCAGATAGCTCTTTGACTTTTCCCCCATTGCCAATCAGCACTCTTCGATCCTGTGTTGAAGGATTACTACTGATTACCGTTCAAGAGCAAGAAGATCCAGTTTTGCGTGCTTCCAGACCTACAAAATAAAAGAGATAGTACAGACATTACTTTCTCTGTCTCTCACTGTAAAGTTTCAAGACCAAATGCCTGTCCTAACCCACCACCCCCACTAACTGTTGGCCCTTTTTCAAGACAATACGCCTACCTTATACCCCTCCGCCCCACCCCACCCCCTCTCTCTCTCTCTTTACCTCTCTCTTTGTTCCAGTTTCAGACTCTTTCAAAATCGTCGTACAGTAAGAGGGTTGAGAGTGGGATGAAACAGAGAGAAGCGGTGGAAAGAGAGACAGTGAAAAACAGAGAGGGAGTAAGCAAAGCAAAAGAATATATAAACAGATGTATCGATAGAAAGAAAGCAAGACAAACAGCGAGACGGAAAGGAGACAGCACACACACACACACACACACACACACACACACACACACACACACACAGAGAGAGAACTCAGAAGTTTTAATGTAAGGCCACTGACCTGTATACATACAAATGCACGTGTTGTGCACACACACATATGAAAATCAAACCTTGAGTTTGATGAACAACAAAATGTTAGAAAGAATAAACTGATAGCAAAACTAAATAAGTAAGGGTAATTTATAAACATATTTCATCTATGAGCGCTTTCTGCTCTCTGTTTTAACGCATAAAAAATAAACATTGCTACATCTCTTGACACAATGCTGTTGACATTTTGAAGGGAGTGGGGTAATATAGGAATCCTTAAATTTTGTATATGCTCAGATAAGTATTTATTTCTCAGAATATCATATTGTGGACAAAGTAGCAGCACATGAATTTCGTCTTCGTACCCTCCACAAAAGGTACATTTTTTCAGGATATCCTTATAACGCTCTAAGTTCGTTCACTCCATATCTGAATCTAATGAAAGACGATCTGAATTTGGAAATGAGAAGATCAAATAAATATTTTTCTGGCTGCAACAATGATTTAAACGAACAGTATGTTTCATAACTATTACTATTATATAGTTTGCTTGACCAGTCTTGTTTATAACAGTCCACCATACGTTGTTTAAATGTTCTTAGGAAAGCTTTCTCATTTCCTACACCACCATTAAACCAAACCTGAAAATCCGTAAACATCCAAACAGCGCTTTATTGTAGACGCCCAATATCTTAAATAATCATTTTGGCAGCTGGTCATCTTGTTCACACTCTATTTTATAATAAACACTTGTTTTGGAATTCTCGCTATGGGCATCTGTTGCAGTCTGAACCAGAATTGCAGTGCGCTAATGCAGCTATCAATGTACAGAGGATACCTACCTGTATCACCAAAAACCATTGCGTTCGGCGTTTTGGGGCTTATATTCAAAAATCGTTCACATGCAAATAAATAAACTGATTCTAGTGTTTTAAAACGCATAGTCCCCCATAATTCTGATGCATACAGCAACATAGGTTTCACTTGTGCATCAAACAGTTTAAAGAACACAATTCTATCCATGCTCCCAAGATTCCACGTTGTACGCATAAGTTGGTACCACCCTGTCTTTTGCTTTGCCCACATATTCTTCTAATGTAGAAACAAAAGACAAAGGGGGAGAGAGAGAGACAGACAGATACAGAGAGACAGATACAGTGAGAGAGAGAGAGAGAGACAGAGAGAGAAAGAGACAGAGAGACAGATACACAGAGACAGAGAGACAGAGAGAGAGACAGACACAAAGAGAGAGAGAGACTGAGACAGAGAGAGAGAACATTTACATGCGAGCGCAAAGCAACGTGACAAACATAATGCCCTTGTCAACAACAACAACAACAGATACAAACAAGCCACCAGATTCATCCGCTTCATTTCTTATCATTTTTCATCCCGTGTCGCGTCTGGCCAATCTGCATTTTTGTTCCTCCTCGTCAGGTCAGCAGACAAAGGTGATATCAGACAACGATTTCTTATGCGATTGCTTCACACACACACACACACACACACACACACACACACACACACACACACACACAAACACACACACACACACACAAACACACACACACACACGCGCATCAACAGAAAAGAAAGAAAGAAAGATATCCATGAATATGATTATACACCCTGAATTGACTTGTCGGCTGTCCCAGCAAAGCGTGAAAAATGAAGGTCTCAGACTTCTGATCCTGATGAAGACATAGTCACTGCTTCAGCGTTGGAGGGAGGGTGCCGCGTCTCTCTCTCCCTCTCTCTCTCTGTCTCTCTCTCTCTCGCTTTGTCTTCGAGAATGGTCGGTCGGCTCTGTTCTGTAAAAATAGCATCCCGTTGGCAGGGCTTAGATCTTCTGTGTCTCCGTGGTCTGTAGGTCGGCGTGGTACTAGAGGGGATCTTTATCTCTGTTGTCTTCCCATTGCTGAAGTGGCTGGGGAAAGATGTTCGAGATCTTCAAGCGACGCAAGTTTTGGTGTTGTCCTCAATGAAAGAGAGAGAGAGAGAGAGAGAGAGAGAGAGAATCCTTGGTGTCAGTTTCTCTGTCTTTGCCTGTCTGCATGTCTGTTTATTTCTCTCTGTCTGTCTCTCCCCCTCTCTGTCGATTTTTCTCCCCTTTCCTTTCTTGCTCACAATTTTGTCGTGAGATACTACTAAAGTTATGGTGTGACACCATAAATCATAGCTTTGGCCTTAATGAATGGTTCCGAGTCCCCTACACCCCTACCCCCTCCCCCCCCCACTTACCCCCTCCCTCTGTCCCCCCCTCCCCTCCCAATTTTCCCACGCCGGAAGGAACCATCGATGTCAGGTCGCCATGAGGTCACACACAAATGTTAATGATTGCTCTGCATGCAAAGTCTTCCTCAGAAGAAGAGGTCAGAGTATGCTATTAACAGGTGCGTGCGCGCCTGCGTGTTTGTGTGTGTGTGAGAGAGAGAGAGAGAGAGGAGAGAGACAGATTGATATCTAAGATAGATAGAGAGAGAGACAGAAAATGTGGTGCGTGCATGTGTATGCATGCGCACGCATGATGTATGTGCACGTGTGCGTACACGCTCGTACGTGTGCATCTCACAGTGCATATGCCAGAGGTAAAAACCACTGCATGCCCGTAAAAAATAGATAACGCACATGGAAACAACATCGGTTTCATCATGCTTTCTTGTTCACTACACGTGCACACATCTCATGCCTCTTTCCATGTGTGTGCTGCGTACGTCTCTGTGTAACCCTCATCAACAAAAAAGAAAACAAGTAGGAAAAACAAGAAAAAAAACGTATCGACAGGAGTCTGACAGCTTTTGTTTGCTGTGGCCCCCGTGCTGCTTTCCCAGTCAGTGTTCCTTTGTCCATCCAGGCTGACAAAGCTGACAGACAGACGGTGATTGATGATGCGATTAGTTTTCCTCGTTCTGTGGCTTGGGGAGGGTGGACACACCGCGCAGACTGAAAACTTAGACCGAGAATAGTATCATTCACATACACCTGCGTTATACACTGTCTGTGTCTGCTAAAAGCGTGAAAAAGAATTACAATACTTGTCACAGACAATTATGTTCTCTCGTGTACGATCTCTCTCGTTTTTTATTCGGCGGATTTGGAATCATCTTTCTTATGAAACAAACAAAAAGGCTTCAAAGAAGAAAACAAATCAAGGCCTGACAAAGAGTAGCAAATGAATGATGGATGGGATCTGATTGGGGATTCTCCTACCCAAACGCATATTTCCTTTAGTTTTGCTTTTTATTTCATTTCACTTTACTTCATCTTGCTGTCGTTGTTGCTGTTGTTTTTAATATGTTGTGGAGCTTGTTTCGTAAACTGTTCTTGGAGGGGCAAAATCTAACGTACATAAACGGCTTGAAGCGTTATTGCCCGACAGCCCAGATTCACAGAGTTGAATTGATCAGACGTGGGTGGGCAGAAGGTTGTTTTCAGTGCCCACAGCTATAAGAGGGAAAGTTTCCAGGCTCTTGTCGATACAGGCGTTGATGTTCACACGGGAGACGCCCAATTTTCGTCCAGTAATATTCATCGATTTGTTTCCACTCAGAATCCTTTCGTCGCAGATATGATCTTGCCTGGAAATTAGGACGGGCAATTCACATCCATGTGAATATGTTTCTTAATCATTCAGATCTCTCCTTCACCCCATCCCCCCACCCCCTCTCTCTCTCTCTGTCTCTCTCTCAAAAACACATATGCAAACATGCCCACACGCACAAAAACACACAAACAGAATCAGGGGCAAGGACACAAACAGACAAAAAACAGGCTGAGATAAATGGGTGTTGCCTGTTTCAGCTTAACATCAATCCTTCACGAAAGACCAACTTTTGATTTTTCAGCTTATTCTTCCACCATTCTATATAGTTAATAATTCTTCTCCATGTCCATTCAAATCTTCAAAGGTAATGTAAAAGAAACACAAAAGGGTCGGCTAAATCACTGCGATTTCTATAATGTTCCATTTTCATGCTCCTTCCTTTCTAATCAGTGCACACACACACACACACACACACACACACACACACACAGAGAGAGAGAGAGAGAGAGAGAGAGAGAGAGAGAGAGAGAGAAGGAGGATTAGGATGAAGGAACAGACAGACAGACAGAGAAGACTATGTGTGAAATATATGCGAGAGTATTATTGTGCATGCCTACCCGCGCCTACGCCCAGTCTGCATTCCACATGTGTGCACGACGTTTGTGGGAAAGGCATCTACCTGTATGATGTGGGGAAGATGCGAAAGGGTGCAGAATCAGTACAGCGGTCGTGTTTGCCGTCGTCAGCCATCGGGCCTCCGCAACCAATGCCAATTCACAGACCTTTAGTGGGCACGCACACAACAGAGATGCAGACAGTCTGAAGACCATTAGGACTCCTGTTTACGTGACTACTTCCCCGTTTGTCTCTCATTAGGGGAGAACTTATATTAGTCCTAGCACAGTATGTCAGTATGTCCGGGAAGATATATCAATAGTTAAATGTAGCTGATTGACCGAAGAGAAAAAGTAAGTAAATGATAAAATGAAATAACTGAATCACAACGAACAAAATGAAATAAGATAAAGCAAAAATATGTCCACACTGCTTACCTCGATCAAGATTTTTTTTTCTTTTCTGAGATCTACTTCAGTAAACTGATTTGTCAGGAGCTGAGGCGGTGTGATTTGTCATCAGCATGTCCTCAAACTGGTCACTTCTTGTCCCAGGTTTTTCTGAACCCTGCACGTGTCTGATTGCACGCGAAGCAATTTGTAGAACAGCGCTGCTTCATTCTGTACGCTTCAAAATGGTGCAGTGTGTGCGATACAAAATCGCAGACTGAGGAACTCGGAAGAGCACTGGTCTGTTAATGTCCTGAACTGATTCCAGCAAGTATGATCTTAACAGACATCCTTGTATGGAATTCAGTGTTAGGAATCGATGGTGTGCGTGTTCGCTAGCAGTTTTGAATGAAGTTCAGCACCATGCAATGGTCGCTCCATTTACGTCCGCGTCCTCGGCTAACTTCAACAATTCATCGTTTTTACAGACCTAATTATATGGAGTTACGTGTTGGCAATCGACCGTCAGTACATTGTGAAAGATGTTTGTGATTTGTTTGGCAGCAATCAGTCCTGTAAAGAGTCGGTTCAGCGGCAATGAAATGTACTGTGGACAATGACGTGCCAGATCTGAGTGACTGAATACCGCCAAAATGCTTCCACCCCGCCCCCCACCCCGCCCCACACGTCCACCGCCACCCCTTCCTCCCTTTCTCCACGTTGTACGACATAGCGGTAACATTTTGCAAGGGAAGCCATGATGTTGGCTGAGCCTACCTCAGGTGTCGGTCTCTCTACCAACTGCAAAATGTCGGAGGAACCGAGAATTTCGGTTGTCTGGGCGAGGGCCAAACACCCGTGTGCCTGCGGTACATAATACTGAAGAAAGAAAACACAAATAAACAAATAAACCCTAACTGCATGGACCATCTACAGTACAGTGTGTGCCCTTCGTCTGCCTCGCCAGACAATGGATTCCACACGTTTCTGTACACACACGCGCGAACACCCGTGCATTCTCTTAAACATTAGCCGTGCTCATCTCTTTACCAGTCAAGACAACCCACGACAAAGTGACTGAACAATCGACTGGTTGTACACATATAAATGAAAGTAAAATCTCACAGTTTAAACGGCAGTTAAAACGTTTAACGTTAGCGATTACGTGTCTATAGAACCATTTTATATAATGCTAATTTAAGTTACTTCATCGAAGAATCGAAAGGCACAAATGAAGAGGGGAAAAAAGAAGATTTAGGAGGCGGAGGGGGGAAAACAGAAGAAAATGAAAAAAAAGGGGGGAGAAGACGGAGAAGGAGGAGGAGGAGAAGGCAGGGTAGAAGTCGGAGAAGAAGAAGGCGAAGGAAAAAAATAACGAAGGAAGACAAAGAGCAAAGAAACACAGAAACGTTATGAGCCCTACAGATCACCTGCAAATGGTTGCCTCACTTTTTTTCTCTTTTCTATCAGTATGGTGTGGCGTTATTTGGCTGGACTCCCACGCCCCCTCTCCCCACGCAAAGAAGGGTTTCTAGGAGTCAACATCCTGCCTTTTCTCTTGCCCATACTGACTCCGGAACAGCCTTATGGTCACACAGTAGCTTTTTGTTTTGTCTTGCCCATTCTCACTCCGAAAGCAGCCTATGGAGAAAAGAGAGGTTGACCTTTTGGGTATGGTCTGCGCCTTAAGTGCTTGACCAGTATACTGCCCACCTTCCCTCACTCTTTGCTCACTCCCACTCCCACCCCCCTCTCTCTGTCTGTCTGTCTGTCTGTTTGGTATGGTATCGGCGAAACTTCAGTCTCTTGTCACCCCAATCCTAAAGGACCGTATGGTAAAAGGGTCGACCTTTTAGTATGCTCTATGCACTGAGTGCTCATACAACAAATTATTTGCCGCCGCTCTCTCTCTCTCTCTCTCTCTCTCTCAATGACGACCATGGACGGCAAGAAAACGAGACAGACAGACAGAGACAGAGACAGAGAGAGAGAGAGACAGAGACACAGACAGAGAGAGAGACAGAGACGCAAAGAGAGAGACAGAGACAGTGGGTGGAAGTCATATGTTTTATTATTATTCTGTTGTTTTTTTCTCCTGTAAGTTATCGATCAGAGTGAATGATCTCGAAATAGCCAGGAGGTTAACGTTTCCTCTCTTTTTTTTCTGAAGAGAGGGTGGGGTGGATGAATGTGAACTTTCTGTGACTGGTTCAACGAGCAAAACTGCCCACCTGACCTTTCCTTCAACCACTGCCTTTGATGTCTTCTGGCCGTGGCTCTCTGCCTGCCTCGGTGTCCATGTGTCTCGGAGTGTCGGTCTGTCTTGCCTGCCTGCCCGCGTCCCTGTCTGTCTCTCTTTCGTCTTCTGTCTGTCTTATTTCTCTCTCTTTCCCTCTCTTCTTTCCCCTCATCCGCATCGAGCTCAGTCACTTTGTCTCTCTCTCTCTCTCACTCTCTTTCTGTCTTTCTCGGTCTCTCTCTCTCTTTCTTTCCCTCCCTCGTGCTTCTGTCCCGTCAATCCTTCTTTCCCTCCTTCCCTTTCACTCTCTCTCTCTCTCTCTTTCTGACCACCCACTCACTCACTGGAGCACACACACACACACACACACACACACACAGAGAGAGAGAGAGAGAGAGAACAGAGACAGCGAGAGAGAGAGGGGACAAATAGGCACAGTGAGACAGACAAGACAGCCGGAAACACGCAGCCAGAATCAGGACCACAACAAACGCACGCACGAGCAACAAAAACGACACAGCATTACTGCTACCACGGTTGATATCTCTCAATAAAGCACAGCTGCATTAATGGTGATGGATCAGCGTTTCACGTACCCCTAAAACCGAAACACGATTTTGATCTCCTTTTTTTTTAATTTTTTATTGTTGTTGTGGTTGTTGCTGTTTCGATCATGATGACCTGTGGTCTGCTGCACAGCTCGCGACCAGCTGGAGAAATCCGCTGGTACCTTTCTCCGCCGCCTCCCTTTATTAAGAAGCAAATTAGCATCGATTCCAAACACACACACCCCCACCCACCCACCCAACCTCCCCCCGGTGTTGCTCGCGAGACAGCAATCCCACCTCCCCCCTCCCCTTCCTCTCTCTCTCTTCATTGAAATTAATCGCCCGGGGGGTAAAATTGTGAATTGATGTAGTATTCGGGTTGATGTGTGTGTGTGTGTGTGTGTGTGTGTGTGTGTGTGTGTGTGAGTGTGTGTGTGCGTGTGTGTGTGTGTGTGTGTGTGTGTGTGTGTGTGTGTGTGTGTGTGTGTGTGTGTGTGTGTGTGTGTGAAGTTTGTCGAGAAATGACGCTGTTCTGTTTGCACACTGAGCAACTTGAAACACGCACGCACGCACGCACACACACACACACACACACACACACACACACACACACACACACTGTATATATATATATATATATATATATATATATAGAGAGAGAGAGAGAGAGAGAGATCATCACTATCAGATCAGTGAAAAGACGCAAAATCGATGAACAACAACATAAAAACAGAGACAGCCACAAAGTAACAGGGGAAAGAGGTACGGATAGAGATACATTAAAAAAAAAAAATCAAAAAAAATCTGAGACACACAGACAAAGATTGAGAGACAGACCGGCAGCCCAACCCGGCAAGCAGAGCACGCCCCAACACTACCTGTCTTCTTTGGGGCGAAAAAAGGTGCCAAGGGCGACAACATGTCCACTGAAAGACAGAGAAAGAGAGAGAGAGAGAGGAGGGAGGCGGGAGTAGCTGAGAGAGAGAAAGAGAAAAGAGAGAACCTCTCCGCTATATTTGGACAAGGCAATTTCATTCGCTTCCCCCCCTGCAAGGCAAGAGAGTGTGTTGGGATCAGGAACGCGTCTTTCTCATCCTCCCACAATCTAAATCCAGCAGCCCCTCTCTTATCTCTCTCTCCCTCTCTCTGTCTTTCTCTCTCTCTCTCCTTCTCCCCCCCCCTCGTGTCCCACCAACTCCTGAGGGAGAGACACGCTGCCCGGTGATGTAATGGTTAATACCCCTCGTCACCAAGAACCGCCGAGCTCCTGAGTTTGAGCCTTTTCTTTCTTTGGCCCGCACTTTTCTTCTTCTCCTCCTTCTTCTTCTTCTCCTCCTCCTCCTTCTTCTCCTCCTCTTCCTTCTTCTTCTTCTCCTCCTCCTTCTTCTCCTCATTCTTCGTCTTCTCCTTCTTCTTCTTCTTCTCTTTCTCCTCCTTCTTCTTCTTTTCTCCTTCTTCTTCTTCTCCTCCTCCTTCTTCTTCTTTTCCTCCTCCTCCTTCTTCTTCTTCTCTTCCTCCTCCTCCTTCTTCTTCTCCTCCTCCTTCTTATTTTTCTCCTCCTCCTCCTTCTTTTTCTCCTCCTTCTTCTTATTTTTCTCCTCCTCCTCCTCCTTTTTCTTCTCCTCCTCCTTCTTCTTATTTTTCTCCTCCTCCTCCTTCTTCTTCTCCTCCTCCTTCTTATTTTTCTCCTCCTCCTCCTTCTTCTTCTTTTCAGTTCTATTCTCCACACCCCCTTCCAGCTTTCGTATGCAGTGTCGTTTCTTTCAGGGAAGAAGGTCCTTGGGGTTTCCAGTTTCTTAGTATTCCACGCCTTCCTTTCAGCCCGCCTCAACTACCCCGCCTACCACCACCCAACCTCCTCACATCCCTCAACCCCTCCCTCCCATTCTTCATTCTCTGGCACCGGTCGCTGTCACACTGAATTAAAACAGAGCCGTGTTCCCCTTTGTGTAAAGAGCCTCTGACGCTTTCTGCGTTTTCATCAATGAATAATGCACGGTGCGCTGAAAAGAAAGACATAAAAAAAAAAAAAAACACACACCCCAAAACAGAGAGCAAAAACAAAGTGTTTGATATTTCAAAATACAGGAAAAAGTGCTGCACTTTTCCCCCCGCATCTGTCGCACGTCCCACTGCTGTGCCTCTCTCTGCACTGGAAAAATGAACGTCAAATGAAAAGGTTCTCAAATGTCAGGGGGGAAAAAAACAGGCTTCCCGTGTTACGGTCTGTTGGGAATTCACTGCCCGCTGAGAAATATTAACCAACTTTTTCTTGTAAGCTTTCGTGTGAATATTCTTTTGAGTGTGTACATGTGTGTGTTTGTGGGTTTGTTTTTTTTTCCTGCCATACAAGTATTGCTTAGTTGTGGGCTGTGTGTGTGTGTGTGTGTGTGTGTGTGTGTGTGTGTGTGGTTGTGTGTGTGTGTGTGTGTGTGTGTGCGCGCGCGTGTGTGTGTTTGTGCGTCTGTGTGTTTGTGTACGTGCGTGCATGTATACGTGCCGTGTGTGTGTCTGTGTATTTTTGTTTGTATTGGTGGGTGTGGGAGGGGCTGGGAGGGTGGGGGAGGGGTATGCGTACGTGTGCAGGCGCGTATACGCAATAAGTTTCTTCTGAAAGGACCGCGTCCTATTAATGCCATTTCATCATTTTCATTTTTAATTAAAAGACCAGACAGACACAGAGAAACAAAGGTGCATATAGGCAAAGAAAGGAACAAGCGGACAAACGAACAAAACAAGTGTATCAAAGAGTAAAAAAAACAAAACAAAAAAAAAACAAAAACAAAGCAGGCCCGGCTAAAGTCCATTCCAAATTCCTGATGAAATACACATGGATGTATAGGCTTTTGGAAGATTACACTTTCAATACCTCTAGCCATATGTCATCTGTGGACACCCCCCCCCCCTCTCTCTCTCTCTCTCTCTCTCCTAATTTCGTTCTCCTCTTTCTGGTTCTCTCCCTGGTAATGAAAACCAATAATTACTGTTCTCATTGTTTCTTTGTCGAAGACATTGTTTCTCCTTTTTTTTCTTCTTTCTTTCTATGTTTCATTCTCCTTCTCCGGTGTTTCTCGTTCCGTCTTTTTCTTTCATTTCTCGATTTTGTCAGTTTTCCTTTATTCTCTTCTTTCTTTCGCTTCGTTTTGCCATCTTTTTTCTTTTTCATCTTCTTCTTCTCCTTCATCTGTCCTCTTTCAACCCGTCTTCTTCCCGTTTTACGTTCTGCTCTGTGTTTTATTGGCTTGTTGTCTTCCGATGTTTGACAAGGCTGCTTTGCTGTCATTGTTAATTTTTCAAGGTGGCTTGTTTGTTTGTTTTTTTTGTTTTTTTAACCCTGCATGCGCGCGTGAATATCTGTGTGTGTGTGTGTGTGTGTGTGTGTGTGTGTGTGTGTGTGTGTGTGTGTGTGTGTGTGTGTGTGTGTGTGTGTGTGTGTGTGTGTGTGCCTGCGTGGGTGGCTGGGAGTTCGTGTTCATTTGTATGGAGATGCCACGTCTCTGACTTGATCAGGCCCGAGTGTGAATTACCCCTTGCAGCTCTCTCTCTCTCTCTCTCTCTCTCTCTCGTCTTTCTAAGGAAAACGGCAAAAACGAATCAGATTGTATGACCTCATCCCCCCCACCCCCCACCTCTCCCCGTCCCACTCTCTCTCTTCCCCACCACACCCTCTTCCACTGAGTCTCCTCGTCTACTGATTCTTTAACCGAAATACCTCTTATTACTTTTTGATGTCAAACGACTCTAGCTAATCAATCCTTTCCTTTTCTCTTAATGTCCTTCCGGTGTTGGCTCTTTCACTCTGCCCCCCTCCCCCCTCCACGCCCCCCCCCCCTCCCTAACGCACCCCCACCCCCCACGCCCCCCTCTCTCTCTCTCTTTCTCTTGTGTGTGTGTATATGTATCTGTGTGAAAAACGTTTCAGTGTCTGACTAGGGTCTTTCTCTGTGTTCCAAGTGTGTGCGTGTGTTGTTGTTGTTTGTTTGTTTGTTTGTTTTTTTGTTGTTGTTTTTTTTGTTTGTTTGTTTGTTGTTGTTGTTTTTTGTTTTGTGTGTGTGTGTGTGTGTGTGTGTGTGTGTGTGTGTGTGTGTGTGTGTGTGTGTGTGTGTGTGTTTTCCCATAGAAACCTGTGACAGTTTGATCAGACGTGGACAGAGACCCGAGTGTTTCTGTTCGTCCCTCCCACACCATACCGCTGCTGTTAGTACTTGCTGACGTTCTTCCTTGTGGACTTCAACAAGTGGACACAGGATCTGGAACAAATGGCTGGACCCATCCGCACTGGTTGCAAGTCGGTTTCTTGTTCTTTTTTCTTTTTTTTAACTGGCTGTTCGGCTGTCTGTCTGTCTGCCTACCTGTCTTCCTGACTCTCTCTCTCTTTGACTGTAGATGGCAGGACTGGGAAGACTATATTCAATCTAGTGAAAGGTGTAATATATATATATATATATATATATATATATATATATATATATAAAGGTTACGTTTCTACTCATTTAGTGAAGAATTATCTTTTATTTAATATGGACAGGCATCTCAGATTCATTCTGTCACGATTTAGACTTGGTATATCGGAACTAAACACCCACAGATACGGTTATAAAAATATTCAAAGTTCTGACCTCCTATGTCCACTGTGTAAAAAAGTCGATTGAAGATGAAGTACATTTTGTTTTGGGATGTCCTATTCTGTGTGATCTTCGTGAAAAAGTTATCCCAAAGAAATATCATACATATATTTATGTTTATTTCGATTTAATTTGCTAATGGCATCTACGGATGACGGCGTTATAAGTAATTTGGCATTGTATTTATATAAAACTTTTCACTTAAGAGATATAGTTCTGTCATAATTAATGGCTGTTGTTCTGGTAACATACAATAATGTTGTTATCGCCCCTCATTCATATGGACCTGTGGCCTTTATGTAATAAACCATCTGAATCTGAATCTGACTCTTTCTCTCTCCACGCCTGTTCCTTCTTTCTCTCTCTCTCTCTGTTCTGGCTGTGCGCGTGCTTTCTTCTTGTTTCGCCTGTCTTGTTCCTTTCTCAGCGGTCTATGTTTTGTTTGCGTGTAGTGGTGTTGCCTCTGACAGCTTGTCTGTGAATGCTGCATTTCAGTGTCTTTTCGTGCACGACTATGTCTGTATGTG
>NC_134897.1:39002631-39005131 GCF_041734735.1 Babylonia areolata
TCATTGGGTCACTCATCCATTTATTCATTCGTTTGTTCTTTCTTTCGCCCTCTGTTTTATTCTTTTGTTTTTTCCCCTCCAACATTGTCATTCTTTTTTTGTGCAGTATAGGAGAGAAGTGGAATGGCAATTAGAAGCGGAAACACACATACGCCCCCTCGCGCGCGCGCACACACACAACACAACCTCCTCCCCAACCCACCCACTGTCACCTCCGCCTCTCACAGAAAGCCCCCTCCCCCATTTCATTTTTCACGGACCACAAGGGACGTCACTCTAAAGACAGTGGCTGGAGCAAAGACACAGAAAGACCGTCCTCGCTTGTATTGTGTTTGTTGGACAGCGTCGGGTGGGAGCGAAAGGGTTAACAGGTCTGGAAAGGAAAGGGACAGGGAGGGGAGGGAAGGGGAGAGAGGAAAGGGGGGGGGGGAAAGAGGGTGGAGGTGTAGGCGAGAGGAGGGGGTAGGGAGCTGCGTGGGCGGCATTATTTATAGAAACGAGGGGGGGTAGGGGTGGGGGGGGGGGGGGACGCTTCCTCTTTTTCGGAATACGGCGTGGGGGAGGGAGGAAAGGATGGATGGGAGGGCTCTTCCTTTTATTAGATCTTCTCGAAGCGGGCGTGGAGGAACGGGAAGGGACAGCCAGAGGAGAGGAGAGGAGAGTGGGGGGAGACGGGGCAGAGGGGTTTGGGAGGAAGGGAGGAAGGGGCTGATGTGACGAAGCGAGGACATTCTCTTCGGTCTCTCTGTCCTCCAGACGCGCGCTCTCTCTCTTTATATATTTTTGTTTCCTTCCTTCCTCTCTCTCTCTCCCTCCCTCCCCCTTTCTGTCTCTCTCTCCATCCGTTCCCCAATCATTTCCCCTCCCTCTCTCCGTCATCCCTCTCTACCCATCCGCCCCCCCACCCCGTGCCCCTCCACACCCCCTCTCTCTCTCCCTCCCTCTCCCCTCTCTCTCTTTCTCTCCCTCTCTCTCTCCTCCTTTCTCTCTCTCTCTCCATCCGTTCCCCAACCATGCCCCCTCCCACTGTCCGTCATCCCTCTCTACCAATCCGCCCCCACCCCCTGCCGCTCCACCCCGCCTCTCTCTCTCTCCCTCCCCGCCCCCCCCCCTCTCTCTCTCTCACCATTTTTTTTCTCTCTCTCCATCCGTTCCCCAGTCATTCCCCCACCCTCTGTCCGTCATCCCCCTCTACCCATCCGCACCCCACCCCCTGCCCCTCCACCCCCTTTCTCTCTCTCTCCCTCCCTCTCTCTCCCTCTCCTCCTTTCTCTCTCTCTCTCCATCCGTTCCCCAGTCATTCCCCCACCCTCTATCCGTCATCCCTCTCTACCCATCCGCACCCCACCCCCTGCCCCTCCACCCCCTTTCTCTCTCTCTCTCTCTCTCTTTCTCCTACTCCCATTGCCCCCCTTTTCTTTCTTTGTCTCTCCCCGTCTGTTCGTCATGGTTCCAGCTACCTGTGTCCCTCATCCCTTTCCATCCATTCCCACCTCTCTCTCTCTTTCCCTCTTTTTCTCTCTACCCCCCACCTCCACCCCCTCCTCCCCTCCCCCTCGCCCTTTCCTTCGTTCCCTCTGTCTCTCTCAGTTTCTGTCTCCCCCCCCCCTCCGTCCCTCAATCATTCCACCTCTCTGTGTCCCTCCTCTCTCCATTCACTCCACTCTCTCTCTCTCTCTCTCTTTCTGCCTCCTAACCCCCCTTCCCTTCGTCCCCTTCTGTCGTTCTAGGTTTCTCTGCATCCCTTCCCACCCTCTCAATCATTTCTACTCCCTCTGTCCCTCCGCTCTCTATACATTCCCAACTCTCTCTCTCTCTCTCTCTCTATCTCCCCCTCTCTTTCACTCTATGTATCTACCTATCTCTCCCGGCAACTCACGCCCTTCCATTTCCTCCCTCCGGCCCTGCCCAACCCACCCACCCCACCCTCTCTGTCCTGTCTTATCTCCCTTGTCTCCGACTGATGACGAAAGGGCGACAAGAACGGTAGAAAAAGAAAGAAGAAGAAAAAAAAGAGCAGAAAAAAAAGACCCAAAGACCCGTGGGAGAGGAGAAGAGAGGTCTCCCCAGACAGCCCCCACAGAGGGCAGGACCCCCACTTGTCAAGGGGCAGGACCTCTATGAGAGGAGGGGGACATCAGTATGCTCGGCGGCGCCCCCTCTTTGGTTTTCCCGACCGTCATACGTCATCGTTAGTCCCTGTCTGTCTCCAGTACACGGTGTACACACGCACGCTCACACTAACACACATACGAACACGCACGTACGCACGCACACACACACACACGAACACACACGCGCGTGCATACGCACACACGAAAACGTCTTACACATGAATGCGCGCGCGTGTATGCACGCATACACTCACTCTCAAGCATTCACGCGCGCGTGCACACACACACACTCCTGCATGCATGCGCACATACACTCAGGCACGCACGCAAACACCTACACGCATACACATGAGCGCATGTACGTACAGACACACACGCGCAAATAC